>NW_027670218.1:0-93588 GCF_964188305.1 Podarcis bocagei
TTTTGAGTGAATTGCAGAACGTCATATTTTTGCTGAAATTGTGACCGCGCGGCTTAGGGATTTTTTCAAAAAAAAGTTGTTCAGACCTCGAGGGCTAATTCTTTTTCAATGATAAAAACACATCTGTTTCCACCGAAAAACCTTTCAGGGGATCGTTTGCAACAGTTTGGTACCATTTTTGAGTGAATTGCAGAACGTCATATTTTTGCTGAAATTGTGACCGCGCGGCTTAGGGATTTTTTCAAAAAAAAGTTGTTCAGACCTCGAGGGCTAATTCTTTTTCAATGATAAAAACACATCTGTTTCCACCGAAAAACCTTTCAGGGGATCGTTTGCAACAGTTTGGTACCATTTTTGAGTGAATTGCAGAACGTCATATATTTGCTGAAATTGTGACCGCGCGGCTTAGGGATTTTTTCAAAAAAAAGTTGTTCAGACCTCGAGGGCTAATTCTGTTTCGATGATAAAAACCCATCTGTTTCCACCGAAAAACCTTTCAGGGGATCGTTTGCAACAGTTTGGAACCATTTTTGAGTGAACTGCAGAACGTCAGATTTTTGCTGAAATTGTGACCGCGCGGCTTAGGTATTTTTTTAAAAAAAGTTATTCAGACCTTGCGGGAAAATTCTTTTTCAATGATAAAAACCCATCTGTTTCCACCAAAAAACCTTTCAGGGGATCGTTTGCAACACTTTGGTACCATTTTTGAGTGAATTGCAGAACGTCATATATTTGCTGAAATTGTGACCGCGCGGCTTAGGGATTTTTTTAAAAAAAAGTTGTTCAGACCTCGAGGGCTAATTCTTTTTCAATGATAAAAACCCATCTGTTTCCACCGGAAAACCTTTCAGGGGATCGTTTGCAACAGTTTGGTACCATTTTTGAGTGAATTGCAGAACGTCATATTTTTGCTGAAATTGTGACCGCGCGGCTTAGGGATTTTTTCAAAAAAAAGTTATTCAGACCTTGCGGGAAAATTCTTTTTCAATGATAAAAACCCATCTGTTTCCACCGAAAAACCTTTCAGGGGATCGTTTGCAACCGTTTGGCACCATTTTTGAGTGAATTGCAGAACGTCAGATTTTTGCTGAAATTGTGACCGCGCGGCTTAGGGATTTTTTCAAAAAAAAGTTGTTCAGACCTCGAGGGCTAAGTCTTTTTCAATGATAAAAACCCATCTGTTTCCACCGAAAAACCTTTCAGGGGATCGTTTGCAACAGTTTGGCACCATTTTTGAGTGAATTGCAGAACGTCATATTTTTGCTGAAATTGTGACCGCGCGGCTTAGGGATTTTTTCAAAAAAAAGTTGTTTAGACCTCGAGGGCTAATTCTTTTTCAATGATAAAAACCCATCTGTTTCCACCGAAAAACCTTTCAGGGGATCGTTTGCAACAGTTTGGAACCATTTTTGAGTGAATTGCAGAACGTCAGATTTTTGCTGAAATTGTGACTGCGCGACTTAGGTATTTTTTCTAAAAAATGTTATTCAGACCTTGCGGGAAAATTCTTTTTCAATGATAAAAACCCATCTGTTTCCACCAAAAAACCTTTCAGGGGATCGTTTGCAACAGTTTGGCACCATTTTTGAGTGAATTGCAGAACGTCAGATTTTTGCTGAAATTGTGACCGCGCGGCTTAGGGATTTTTTCAAAAAAAAGTTGTTCAGACCTCGAGGGCTAATTCTTTTTCAATGATAAAAACCCATCTGTTTCCACCGAAAAACCTTTCAGGGGATCGTTTGCAACAGTTTGGTACCATTTTTGAGTGTATTGCAGAACGTCATATTTTTGCTGAAATTTTGACCGTGCGGCTTAGGGATTTTTTCAAAAAAAAGTTGTTCAGACCTCGAGGGCTAATTCTTTTTCAATGATAAAAACCCATCTGTTTCCACCGAAAAACCTTTCAGGGGATCGTTTGCAACACTTTGGTACCATTTTTGAGTGAATTGCAGAACGTCATATTTTTGCTGAAATTGTGACCGCGCGGCTTAGGGATTTTTTCAAAAAAAAGTTGTTCAGACCTCGAGGGCTAATTCTTTTTCAATGATAAAAACCCATCTGTTTCCACCGAAAAACCTTTCACGGGATCGTTTGCAACAGTTTGGTACCATTTTTGAGTGAATTGCAGAACGTCATATTTTTGCTGAAATTGTGACCGCGCGGCTTAGGGATTTTTTCAAAAAAAAGTTGTTCAGACCTCGAGGGCTAATTCTTTTTCAATGATAAAAACACATCTGTTTCCACCGAAAAACCTTTCAGGGGATCGTTTGCAACAGTTTGGTACCATTTTTGAGTGAATTGCAGAACGTCATATATTTGCTGAAATTGTGACCGCGCGGCTTAGGGATTTTTTCAAAAAAAAGTTGTTCAGACCTCGAGGGCTAATTCTGTTTCGATGATAAAAACCCATCTGTTTCCACCGAAAAACCTTTCAGGGGATCGTTTGCAACAGTTTGGAACCATTTTTGAGTGAACTGCAGAACGTCAGATTTTTGCTGAAATTGTGACCGCGCGGCTTAGGTATTTTTTTAAAAAAAGTTATTCAGACCTTGCGGGAAAATTCTTTTTCAATGATAAAAACCCATCTGTTTCCACCAAAAAACCTTTCAGGGGATCGTTTGCAACACTTTGGTACCATTTTTGAGTGAATTGCAGAACGTCATATATTTGCTGAAATTGTGACCGCGCGGCTTAGGGATTTTTTTTAAAAAAAGTTGTTCAGACCTCGAGGGCTAATTCTTTTTCAATGATAAAAACCCATCTGTTTCCACCGGAAAACCTTTCAGGGGATCGTTTGCAACAGTTTGGTACCATTTTTGAGTGAATTGCAGAACGTCATATTTTTGCTGAAATTGTGACCGCGCGGCTTAGGGATTTTTTCAAAAAAAAGTTATTCAGACCTTGCGGGAAAATTCTTTTTCAATGATAAAAACCCATCTGTTTCCACCGAAAAACCTTTCAGGGGATCGTTTGCAACCGTTTGGCACCATTTTTGAGTGAATTGCAGAACGTCAGATTTTTGCTGAAATTGTGACCGCGCGGCTTAGGGATTTTTTCAAAAAAAAGTTGTTCAGACCTCGAGGGCTAAGTCTTTTTCAATGATAAAAACCCATCTGTTTCCACCGAAAAACCTTTCAGGGGATCGTTTGCAACAGTTTGGCACCATTTTTGAGTGAATTGCAGAACGTCATATTTTTGCTGAAATTGTGACCGCGCGGCTTAGGGATTTTTTCAAAAAAAAGTTGTTTAGACCTCGAGGGCTAATTCTTTTTCAATGATAAAAACCCATCTGTTTCCACCGAAAAACCTTTCAGGGGATCGTTTGCAACAGTTTGGAACCATTTTTGAGTGAATTGCAGAACGTCAGATTTTTGCTGAAATTGTGACTGCGCGACTTAGGTATTTTTTCTAAAAAATGTTATTCAGACCTTGCGGGAAAATTCTTTTTCAATGATAAAAACCCATCTGTTTCCACCAAAAAACCTTTCAGGGGATCGTTTGCAACAGTTTGGCACCATTTTTGAGTGAATTGCAGAACGTCAGATTTTTGCTGAAATTGTGACCGCGCGGCTTAGGGATTTTTTCAAAAAAAAGTTGTTCAGACCTCGAGGGCTAATTCTTTTTCAATGATAAAAACCCATCTGTTTCCACCGAAAAACCTTTCAGGGGATCGTTTGCAACAGTTTGGTACCATTTTTGAGTGTATTGCAGAACGTCATATTTTTGCTGAAATTTTGACCGTGCGGCTTAGGGATTTTTTCAAAAAAAAGTTGTTCAGACCTCGAGGGCTAATTCTTTTTCAATGATAAAAACCCATCTGTTTCCACCGAAAAACCTTTCAGGGGATCGTTTGCAACACTTTGGTACCATTTTTGAGTGAATTGCAGAACGTCATATTTTTGCTGAAATTGTGACCGCGCGGCTTAGGGATTTTTTCAAAAAAAAGTTGTTCAGACCTCGAGGGCTAATTCTTTTTCAATGATAAAAACCCATCTGTTTCCACCGAAAAACCTTTCAGGGGATCGTTTGCAACAGTTTGGTACCATTTTTGAGTGAATTGCGGAACGTCATATATTTGCTGAAATTGTGACCGCGCGGCTTAGGGATTTTTTCAAAAAAAAGTTGTTCAGACCTCGAGGGCTAATTCTGTTTCGATGATAAAAACCCATCTGTTTCCACCGAAAAACCTTTCAGGGGATCGTTTCCAACAGTTTGGTACCATTTTTGAGTGAACTGCAGAACGTCATATATTTGCTGAAATTGTGACCGCGCGGCTTAGGGATTTTTTTAAAAAAAGTTATTCAGACCTTGCGGGAAAATTCTTTTTCAATGATAAAAACCCATCTGTTTCCACCAAAAAACCTTTCAGGGGATCGTTTGCAACACTTTGGTAGCATTTTTGAGTGAATTGCAGAACGTCATATTTTTGCTGAAATTGTGACCGCGCGGCTTAGGGATTTTTTCAAAAAAAAGTTGTTCAGACCTCGAGGGCTAATTCTTTTTCAATGATAAAAACCCATCTGTTTCCACCGAAAAACCTTTCAGGGGATCGTTTGCAACAGTTTGGTACCATTTTTGAGTGAATTGCAGAACGTCATATTTTTGCTGAAATTGTGACCGCGCGGGTTAGGGATTTTTTCAAAAAAAAGTTGTTCAGACCTCGAGAGCTAATTCTTTTTCAATGATAAAAACCCATCTGTTTCCACCGAAAAACCTTTCACGGGATCGTTTGCAACACTTTGGTACCATTTTTGAGTGAATTGCAGAACGTCATATTTTTGCTGAAATTGTGACCGCGCGGCTTAGGGATTTTTTCAAAAAAAAGTTGTTCAGAACTCGAGGGCTAATTCTTTTTCAATGATAAAAACCCATCTGTTTCCACCAAAAAACCTTTCAGGGGATCGTTTGCAACAGTTTGGTACCATTTTTGAGTGAACTGCAGAACGTCATATATTTGCTGAAATTGTGACCGCGCGGCTTAGGGATTTTTTCAAAAAAAAGTTGTTCAGACCTCGAGGGCTAATTCTGTTTCGATGATAAAAACCCATCTGTTTCCACCGAAAAACCTTTCAGGGGATCGTTTGCAACAGTCTGGAACCATTTTTGAGTGAACTGCAGAACGTCAGATTTTTGCTGAAATTGTGACCGCGCGGCTTCGGTATTTTTTTAAAAAAAGTTATTGAGACCTCGCGGGAAAATTCTTTTTCAATGATAAAAACCCATCTGTTTCCACCAAAAAACCTTTCAGGGGATCGTTTGCAACACTTTGGTACCATTTTTGAGTGAATTGCAGAACGTCATATTTTTGCTGAAATTGTGACCGCGCGGCTTAGGTATTTATTTAAAAAAAAGTTGTTCAGACCTCGAGGGCTAATTCTTTTTCAATGATAAAAACCCATCTGTTTCCACCGAAAAACCTTTCAGGGGATCGTTTGCAACACTTTGGAACCATTTTTGAGTGAATTGCAGAACGTCATATTTTTGCTGAAATTGTGACCGCGCGGCTTAGGGATTTTTTCAAAAAAAAGTTGTTCAGACCTCGAGGGCTAATTCTGTTTCGATGATAAAAACCCATCTGTTTCCACCGAAAAACCTTTCAGGGGATCGTTTCCAACAGTTTGGTACCATTTTTGAGTGAACTGCAGAACGTCATATATTTGCTGAAATTGTGACCGCGCGGCTTAGGGATTTTTTTAAAAAAAGTTATTCAGACCTTGCGGGAAAATTCTTTTTCAATGATAAAAACCCATCTGTTTCCACCAAAAAACCTTTCAGGGGATCGTTTGCAACACTTTGGTAGCATTTTTGAGTGAATTGCAGAACGTCATATTTTTGCTGAAATTGTGACCGCGCGGCTTAGGGATTTTTTCAAAAAAAAGTTGTTCAGACCTCGAGGGCTAATTCTTTTTCAATGATAAAAACCCATCTGTTTCCACCGAAAAACCTTTCAGGGGATCGTTTGCAACAGTTTGGTACCATTTTTGAGTGAATTGCAGAACGTCATATTTTTGCTGAAATTGTGACCGCGCGGGTTAGGGATTTTTTCAAAAAAAAGTTGTTCAGACCTCGAGAGCTAATTCTTTTTCAATGATAAAAACCCATCTGTTTCCACCGAAAAACCTTTCACGGGATCGTTTGCAACACTTTGGTACCATTTTTGAGTGAATTGCAGAACGTCATATTTTTGCTGAAATTGTGACCGCGCGGCTTAGGGATTTTTTCAAAAAAAAGTTGTTCAGAACTCGAGGGCTAATTCTTTTTCAATGATAAAAACCCATCTGTTTCCACCAAAAAACCTTTCAGGGGATCGTTTGCAACAGTTTGGTACCATTTTTGAGTGAACTGCAGAACGTCATATATTTGCTGAAATTGTGACCGCGCGGCTTAGGGATTTTTTCAAAAAAAAGTTGTTCAGACCTCGAGGGCTAATTCTGTTTCGATGATAAAAACCCATCTGTTTCCACCGAAAAACCTTTCAGGGGATCGTTTGCAACAGTCTGGAACCATTTTTGAGTGAACTGCAGAACGTCAGATTTTTGCTGAAATTGTGACCGCGCGGCTTCGGTATTTTTTTAAAAAAAGTTATTGAGACCTCGCGGGAAAATTCTTTTTCAATGATAAAAACCCATCTGTTTCCACCAAAAAACCTTTCAGGGGATCGTTTGCAACACTTTGGTACCATTTTTGAGTGAATTGCAGAACGTCATATTTTTGCTGAAATTGTGACCGCGCGGCTTAGGTATTTATTTAAAAAAAAGTTGTTCAGACCTCGAGGGCTAATTCTTTTTCAATGATAAAAACCCATCTGTTTCCACCGAAAAACCTTTCAGGGGATCGTTTGCAACACTTTGGAACCATTTTTGAGTGAATTGCAGAACGTCATATTTTTGCTGAAATTGTGACCGCGCGGCTTAGGGATTTTTTCAAAAAAAAGTTGTTCAGACCTCGAGGGCTAATTCTTTTTCAATGATAAAAACCCATCTGTTTCCACCGAAAAACCTTTCAGGGGATCGTTTGCAACACTTTGGTACCATTTTTGAGTGAATTGCAGAACGTCATATTTTTGCTGAAATTGTGACCGCGCGGCTTAGGGATTTTTTCAAAAAAAAGTTGTTCAGACCTCGAGGGCTAATTCTTTTTCAATGATAAAAACCCATCTGTTTCCACCGAAAAACCTTTCAGGGGATCGTTTGCAACAGTTTGGTACCATTTTTGAGTGAATTGCAGAACGTCATATATTTGCTGAAATTGTGACCGCGCGGCTTAGGGATTTTTTCAAAAAAAAGTTGTTCAGACCTCGAGGGCTAATTCTGTTTCGATGATAAAAACCCATCTGTTTCCACCGAAAAACATTTCAGGGGATCGTTTGCAACAGTTTGGAACCATTTTTGAGTGAACTGCAGAAAGTCAGATTTTTGCTGAAATTGTGACCGCGCGGCTTAGGTATTTTTTTTCCAAGAAGTTATTCAGACCTTGCGGGAAAATTCTTTTTCAAAGATAAAAGCCCATCTGTTTCCACCGAAAAACCTTTCAGGGGATCGTTTGCAACCGTTTGGCACCATTTTTGAGTGAATTGCAGAACGTCAGATTTTTGCTGAAATTGTGACCGCGCGGCTTAGGGATTTTTTCAAAAAAAAGTTGTTCAGACCTCGAGGGCTAATTCTTTTTCAATGATAAAAACCCATCTGTTCCCACCGAAAAACCTTTCAGGGGATCGTTTGCAACAGTTTGGTACCATTTTTGAGTGAATTGCAGAACGTCATATATTTGCTGAAATTGTGACCGCGCGGCTTAGGGATTTTTTTTAAAAAAAGTTGTTCAGACCTCGAGGGCTAATTCTTTTTCAATGATAAAAACCCATCTGTTTCCACCGAAAAACCTTTCAGGGGATCGTTTGCAACAGTTTGGTACCATTTTTGAGTGAATTTCAGAACGTCATATTTTTGCTGAAATTGTGACCGCGCGGGTTAGGGATTTTTTCAAAAAAAAGTTGTTCAGACCTCGAGGGCTAATTCTTTTTCAATGATAAAAACCCATCTGTTTCCACCGAAAAACCTTTCAGGGGATCGTTTGCAACACTTTGGTACCATTTTTGAGTGAATTGCAGAACGTCATATTTTTGCTGAAATTGTGACCGCGCGGCTTAGGGATTTTTTCAAAAAAAAGTTGTTCAGACCTCGAGGGCTAATTCTTTTTCAATGATAAAAACCCATCTGTTTCCACCAAAAAACCTTTCAGGGGATCGTTTGCAACAGTTTGGTACCATTTTTGAGTGAACTGCAGAACGTCATATATTTGCTGAAATTGTGACCGCGCGGCTTAGGGATTTTTTCAAAAAAACGTTGTTCAGACCTCGAGGGCTAATTCTGTTTCGATGATAAAAACCCATCTGTTTCCACCGAAAAACCTTTCAGGGGATCGTTTGCAACAGTCTGGAACCATTTTTGAGTGAACTGCAGAACGTCATATATTTGCTGAAATTGTGACCGCGCGGCTTAGGGATTTTTTCAAAAAAACGTTGTTCAGACCTCGAGGGCTAATTCTGTTTCGATGATAAAAACCCATCTGTTTCCACCGAAAAACCTTTCAGGGGATCGTTTGCAACAGTCTGGAACCATTTTTGAGTGAACTGCAGAACGTCAGATTTTTGCTGAAATTGTGACCGCGCGGCTTAGGTATTTTTTTTAAAAAAAGTTGTTCAGACCTCGAGGGCTAATTCTTTTTCAATGATAAAAACCCATCTGTTTCCACCGAAAAACCTTTCAGGGGATCGTTTGCAACAGTTTGGTACCATTTTTGAGTGAATTGCAGAATGTCATATTTTTGCTGAAATTGTGACCGCGCGGGTTACGGATTTTTTCAAAAAAAAGTTGTTCAGACCTCGAGGGCTAAGTCTTTTTCAATGATAAAAACCCATCTGTTTCCACCGAAAAACCTTTCAGGGGATCATTTGCAACAGTTTGGCACCATTTTTGAGTGAATTGCAAAAAGTCAGATTTTTGCAGAAATTGTGACCGCGCGACTTAGCTATTTTTTCAAAAAAAGTTATTCAGACCTTGCGGGAAAATTCTTTTTCAATGATAAAAACCCATCTGTTTCCACCGAAAAACCTTTCAGGGGATCGTTTGCAACACTTTGGCACCATTTTTGAGTGAATTGCAGAACGTCAGATTTTTGCTGAAATTGTGACCGCGTGGCTTAGGTATTTTTTCAAAAAAAAGTTATTCAGACCTTGCGGGAAAATTCTTTTTCAATGATAAAAACCCATCTGTTTCCACCGAAAAACCTTTCAGGGGATCGTTTGCAACAGTTTGGTACCATTTTTGAGTGAATTGCAGAACGTCATATTTTTGCTGAAATTGTGACCGCGCGGCTTAGGGATTTTTTCAAAAAAAAGTTGTTCAGAACTCGAGGGCTAATTCTTTTTCAATGATAAAAACCCATCTGTTTCCACCGAAAAACCTTTCAGGGGATCGTTTGCAACACTTTGGAACCATTTTTGAGTGAATTGCAGAACGTCATATTTTTGCTGAAATTGTGACCGCGCGGCTTAGGGATTTTTTCAAAAAAAAGTTGTTCAGACCTCGAGGGCTAATTCTTTTTCAATGATAAAAACCCATCTGTTTCCACCGAAAAACCTTTCAGGGGATCGTTTGCAACAGTTTGGTACCATTTTTGAGTGAATTGCGGAACGTCATATATTTGCTGAAATTGTGACCGCGCGGCTTAGGGATTTTTTCAAAAAAAAGTTGTTCAGACCTCGAGGGCTAATTCTGTTTCGATGATAAAAACCCATCTGTTTCCACCGAAAAACCTTTCAGGGGATCGTTTGCAACAGTTTGGAACCATTTTTGAGTGAACTGCAGAAAGTCAGATTTTTGCTGAAATTGTGACCGCGCGGCTTAGGTATTTTTTTTCCAAGAAGTTATTCAGACCTTGCGGGAAAATTCTTTTTCAAAGATAAAAGCCCATCTGTTTCCACCGAAAAACCTTTCAGGGGATCGTTTGCAACCGTTTGGCACCATTTTTGAGTGAATTGCAGAACGTCAGATTTTTGCTGAAATTGTGACCGCGCGGCTTAGGGATTTTTTCAAAAAAAAGTTGTTCAGACCTCGAGGGCTAATTCTTTTTCAATGATAAAAACCCATCTGTTTCCACCGAAAAACCTTTGAGGGGATCGTTTGCAACAGTTTGGTACCATTTTTGAGTGAATTGCAGAACGTCATATATTTGCTGAAATTGTGACCGCGCGGCTTAGGGATTTTTTTAAAAAAAAGTTGTTCAGACCTCGAGGGCTAATTCTTTTTCAATGATAAAAACCCATCTGTTTCCACCGAAAAACCTTTCAGGGGATCGTTTGCAACAGTTTGGTACCATTTTTGAGTGAATTGCAGAACGTCATATTTTTGCTGAAATTGTGACCGCGCGGGTTAGGGATTTTTTCAAAAAAAAGTTGTTCAGACCTCGAGGGCTAATTCTTTTTCAATGATAAAAACCCATCTGTTTCCACCGAAAAACCTTTCAGGGGATCGTTTGCAACACTTTGGTACCATTTTTGAGTGAATTGCAGAACGTCATATTTTTGCTGAAATTGTGACCGCGCGGCTTAGGGATTTTTTCAAAAAAAAGTTGTTCAGACCTCGAGGGCTAATTCTTTTTCAATGATAAAAACCCATCTGTTTCCACCGAAAAACCTTTCAGGGGATCGTTTGCAACAGTTTGGTACCATTTTTGAGTGAACTGCAGAACGTCAGATTTTTGCTGAAATTGTGACCGCGCGGCTTAGGTATTTTTTAAAAAAAAGTTATTGAGACCTCGCGGGAAAATTCTTTTTCAATGATAAAAACCCATCTGTTTCCACCAAAAAACCTTTCAGGGGATCGTTTGCAACACTTTGGTACCATTTTTGAGTGAATTGCAGAACGTCATATTTTTGCTGAAATTGTGACCGCGCGGCTTAGGTATTTTTTCAAAAAAAAGTTGTTCAGACCTCGAGGGCTAATTCTTTTTCAATGATAAAAACCCATCTGTTTCCACCGAAAAACCTTTCAGGGGATCGTTTGCAACAGTTTGGTACCATTTTTGAGTGAATTGCAGAACGTCATATTTTTGCTGAAATTGTGACCGCGCGGGTTACGGATTTTTTCAAAAAAAAGTTGTTCAGACCTCGAGGGCTAAGTCTTTTTCAATGATAAAAACCCATCTGTTTCCACCGAAAAACCTTTCAGGGGATCGTTTGCAACAGTTTGGTACCATTTTTGAGTGAATTGCAGAACGTCATATTTTTGCTGAAATTGTGACCGCGCGGCTTAGGTATTTATTTAAAAAAAAGTTGTTCAGACCTCGAGGGCTAATTCTTTTTCAATGATAAAAACCCATCTGTTTCCACCGAAAAACCTTTCAGGGGATCGTTTGCAACAGTTTGGTACCATTTTTGAGTGAATTGCAGAACGTCATATTTTTGCTGAAATTGTGACCGCGCGGGTTAGGGATTTTTTCAAAAAAAAGTTGTTCAGACCTCGAGGGCTAATTCTTTTTCAATGATAAAAACCCATCTGTTTCCACCGAAAAACCTTTCAGGGGATCGTTTGCAACACTTTGGTACCATTTTTGAGTGAATTGCAGAACGTCATATTTTTGCTGAAATTGTGACCGCGCGGCTTAGGGATTTTTTCAAAAAAAAGTTGTTCAGACCTCGAGGGCTAATTCTTTTTCAATGATAAAAACCCATCTGTTTCCACCGAAAAACCTTTCAGGGGATCGTTTGCAACAGTTTGGTACCATTTTTGAGTGAATTGCAGAACGTCATATATTTGCTGAAATTGTGACCGCGCGGCTTAGGGATTTTTTCAAAAAAAAGTTGTTCAGACCTCGAGGGCTAATTCTGTTTCGATGATAAAAACCCATCTGTTTCCACCGAAAAACATTTCAGGGGATCGTTTGCAACAGTTTGGAACCATTTTTGAGTGAACTGCAGAAAGTCAGATTTTTGCTGAAATTGTGACCGCGCGGCTTAGGTATTTTTTTTCCAAGAAGTTATTCAGACCTTGCGGGAAAATTCTTTTTCAAAGATAAAAGCCCATCTGTTTCCACCGAAAAACCTTTCAGGGGATCGTTTGCAACCGTTTGGCACCATTTTTGAGTGAATTGCAGAACGTCAGATTTTTGCTGAAATTGTGACCGCGCGGCTTAGGGATTTTTTCAAAAAAAAGTTGTTCAGACCTCGAGGGCTAATTCTTTTTCAATGATAAAAACCCATCTGTTCCCACCGAAAAACCTTTCAGGGGATCGTTTGCAACAGTTTGGTACCATTTTTGAGTGAATTGCAGAACGTCATATATTTGCTGAAATTGTGACCGCGCGGCTTAGGGATTTTTTTTAAAAAAAGTTGTTCAGACCTCGAGGGCTAATTCTTTTTCAATGATAAAAACCCATCTGTTTCCACCGAAAAACCTTTCAGGGGATCGTTTGCAACAGTTTGGTACCATTTTTGAGTGAATTGCAGAACGTCATATTTTTGCTGAAATTGTGACCGCGCGGGTTAGGGATTTTTTCAAAAAAAAGTTGTTCAGACCTCGAGGGCTAATTCTTTTTCAATGATAAAAACCCATCTGTTTCCACCGAAAAACCTTTCAGGGGATCGTTTGCAACACTTTGGTACCATTTTTGAGTGAATTGCAGAACGTCATATTTTTGCTGAAATTGTGACCGCGCGGCTTAGGGATTTTTTCAAAAAAAAGTTGTTCAGACCTCGAGGGCTAATTCTTTTTCAATGATAAAAACCCATCTGTTTCCACCAAAAAACCTTTCAGGGGATCGTTTGCAACAGTTTGGTACCATTTTTGAGTGAACTGCAGAACGTCATATATTTGCTGAAATTGTGACCGCGCGGCTTAGGGATTTTTTCAAAAAAACGTTGTTCAGACCTCGAGGGCTAATTCTGTTTCGATGATAAAAACCCATCTGTTTCCACCGAAAAACCTTTCAGGGGATCGTTTGCAACAGTCTGGAACCATTTTTGAGTGAACTGCAGAACGTCAGATTTTTGCTGAAATTGTGACCGCGCGGCTTAGGTATTTTTTTAAAAAAAGTTATTGAGACCTCGCGGGAAAATTCTTTTTCAATGATAAAAACCCATCTGTTTCCACCAAAAAACCTTTCAGGGGATCGTTTGCAACACTTTGGTACCATTTTTGAGTGAATTGCAGAACGTCATATTTTTGCTGAAATTGTGACCGCGCGGCTTAGGTATTTTTTTTAAAAAAAGTTGTTCAGACCTCGAGGGCTAATTCTTTTTCAATGATAAAAACCCATCTGTTTCCACCGAAAAACCTTTCAGGGGATCGTTTGCAACAGTTTGGTACCATTTTTGAGTGAATTGCAGAATGTCATATTTTTGCTGAAATTGTGACCGCGCGGGTTACGGATTTTTTCAAAAAAAAGTTGTTCAGACCTCGAGGGCTAAGTCTTTTTCAATGATAAAAACCCATCTGTTTCCACCGAAAAACCTTTCAGGGGATCGTTTGCAACAGTTTGGCACCATTTTTGAGTGAATTGCAAAAAGTCAGATTTTTGCAGAAATTGTGACCGCGCGATTTAGCTATTTTTTCAAAAAAAGTTATTCAGACCTTGCGGGAAAATTCTTTTTCAATGATAAAAACCCATCTGTTTCCACCGAAAAACCTTTCAGGGGATCGTTTGCAACACTTTGGCACCATTTTTGAGTGAATTGCAGAACGTCAGATTTTTGCTGAAATTGTGACCGCGTGGCTTAGGTATTTTTTCAAAAAAAAGTTATTCAGACCTTGCGGGAAAATTCTTTTTCAATGATAAAAACCCATCTGTTTCCACCGAAAAACCTTTCAGGGGATCGTTTGCAACACTTTGGTACCATTTTTGAGTGAATTGCAGAACGTCATATTTTTGCTGAAATTGTGACCGCGCGGCTTAGGGATTTTTTCAAAAAAAAGTTGTTCAGACCTCGAGGGCTAATTCTTTTTCAATGATAAAAACCCATCTGTTTCCACCAAAAAACCTTTCAGGGGATCGTTTGCAACAGTTTGGTACCATTTTTGAGTGAACTGCAGAACGTCATATATTTGCTGAAATTGTGACCGCGCGGCTTAGGGATTTTTTCAAAAAAACGTTGTTCAGACCTCGAGGGCTAATTCTGTTTCGATGATAAAAACCCATCTGTTTCCACCGAAAAACCTTTCAGGGGATCGTTTGCAACAGTCTGGAACCATTTTTGAGTGAACTGCAGAACGTCAGATTTTTGCTGAAATTGTGACCGCGCGGCTTAGGTATTTTTTTAAAAAAAGTTATTGAGACCTCGCGGGAAAATTCTTTTTCAATGATAAAAACCCATCTGTTTCCACCAAAAAACCTTTCAGGGGATCGTTTGCAACACTTTGGTACCATTTTTGAGTGAATTGCAGAACGTCATATTTTTGCTGAAATTGTGACCGCGCGGCTTAGGTATTTTTTTTAAAAAAAGTTGTTCAGACCTCGAGGGCTAATTCTTTTTCAATGATAAAAACCCATCTGTTTCCACCGAAAAACCTTTCAGGGGATCGTTTGCAACAGTTTGGTACCATTTTTGAGTGAATTGCAGAATGTCATATTTTTGCTGAAATTGTGACCGCGCGGGTTACGGATTTTTTCAAAAAAAAGTTGTTCAGACCTCGAGGGCTAAGTCTTTTTCAATGATAAAAACCCATCTGTTTCCACCGAAAAACCTTTCAGGGGATCGTTTGCAACAGTTTGGCACCATTTTTGAGTGAATTGCAAAAAGTCAGATTTTTGCAGAAATTGTGACCGCGCGATTTAGCTATTTTTTCAAAAAAAGTTATTCAGACCTTGCGGGAAAATTCTTTTTCAATGATAAAAACCCATCTGTTTCCACCGAAAAACCTTTCAGGGGATCGTTTGCAACACTTTGGCACCATTTTTGAGTGAATTGCAGAACGTCAGATTTTTGCTGAAATTGTGACCGCGTGGCTTAGGTATTTTTTCAAAAAAAAGTTATTCAGACCTTGCGGGAAAATTCTTTTTCAATGATAAAAACCCATCTGTTTCCACCGAAAAACCTTTCAGGGGATCGTTTGCAACAGTTTGGTACCATTTTTGAGTGAATTGCAGAACGTCATATTTTTGCTGAAATTGTGACCGCGCGGCTTAGGGATTTTTTCAAAAAAAAGTTGTTCAGAACTCGAGGGCTAATTCTTTTTCAATGATAAAAACCCATCTGTTTCCACCGAAAAACCTTTCAGGGGATCGTTTGCAACACTTTGGAACCATTTTTGAGTGAATTGCAGAACGTCATATTTTTGCTGAAATTGTGACCGCGCGGCTTAGGGATTTTTTCAAAAAAAAGTTGTTCAGACCTCGAGGGCTAATTCTTTTTCAATGATAAAAACCCATCTGTTTCCACCGAAAAACCTTTCAGGGGATCGTTTGCAACAGTTTGGTACCATTTTTGAGTGAATTGCGGAACGTCATATATTTGCTGAAATTGTGACCGCGCGGCTTAGGGATTTTTTCAAAAAAAAGTTGTTCAGACCTCGAGGGCTAATTCTGTTTCGATGATAAAAACCCATCTGTTTCCACCGAAAAACCTTTCAGGGGATCGTTTGCAACAGTTTGGAACCATTTTTGAGTGAACTGCAGAAAGTCAGATTTTTGCTGAAATTGTGACCGCGCGGCTTAGGTATTTTTTTTCCAAGAAGTTATTCAGACCTTGCGGGAAAATTCTTTTTCAAAGATAAAAGCCCATCTGTTTCCACCGAAAAACCTTTCAGGGGATCGTTTGCAACCGTTTGGCACCATTTTTGAGTGAATTGCAGAACGTCAGATTTTTGCTGAAATTGTGACCGCGCGGCTTAGGGATTTTTTCAAAAAAAAGTTGTTCAGACCTCGAGGGCTAATTCTTTTTCAATGATAAAAACCCATCTGTTTCCACCGAAAAACCTTTGAGGGGATCGTTTGCAACAGTTTGGTACCATTTTTGAGTGAATTGCAGAACGTCATATATTTGCTGAAATTGTGACCGCGCGGCTTAGGGATTTTTTTAAAAAAAAGTTGTTCAGACCTCGAGGGCTAATTCTTTTTCAATGATAAAAACCCATCTGTTTCCACCGAAAAACCTTTCAGGGGATCGTTTGCAACAGTTTGGTACCATTTTTGAGTGAATTGCAGAACGTCATATTTTTGCTGAAATTGTGACCGCGCGGGTTAGGGATTTTTTCAAAAAAAAGTTGTTCAGACCTCGAGGGCTAATTCTTTTTCAATGATAAAAACCCATCTGTTTCCACCGAAAAACCTTTCAGGGGATCGTTTGCAACACTTTGGTACCATTTTTGAGTGAATTGCAGAACGTCATATTTTTGCTGAAATTGTGACCGCGCGGCTTAGGGATTTTTTCAAAAAAAAGTTGTTCAGACCTCGAGGGCTAATTCTTTTTCAATGATAAAAACCCATCTGTTTCCACCGAAAAACCTTTCAGGGGATCGTTTGCAACAGTTTGGTACCATTTTTGAGTGAACTGCAGAACGTCAGATTTTTGCTGAAATTGTGACCGCGCGGCTTAGGTATTTTTTAAAAAAAAGTTATTGAGACCTCGCGGGAAAATTCTTTTTCAATGATAAAAACCCATCTGTTTCCACCAAAAAACCTTTCAGGGGATCGTTTGCAACACTTTGGTACCATTTTTGAGTGAATTGCAGAACGTCATATTTTTGCTGAAATTGTGACCGCGCGGCTTAGGTATTTTTTCAAAAAAAAGTTGTTCAGACCTCGAGGGCTAATTCTTTTTCAATGATAAAAACCCATCTGTTTCCACCGAAAAACCTTTCAGGGGATCGTTTGCAACAGTTTGGTACCATTTTTGAGTGAATTGCAGAACGTCATATTTTTGCTGAAATTGTGACCGCGCGGGTTACGGATTTTTTCAAAAAAAAGTTGTTCAGACCTCGAGGGCTAAGTCTTTTTCAATGATAAAAACCCATCTGTTTCCACCGAAAAACCTTTCAGGGGATCGTTTGCAACACTTTGGTACCATTTTTGAGTGAATTGCAGAACGTCATATTTTTGCTGAAATTGTGACCGCGCGGCTTAGGGATTTTTTCAAAAAAAAGTTGTTCAGACCTCGAGGGCTAATTCTTTTTCAATGATAAAAACCCATCTGTTTCCACCGAAAAACCTTTCAGGGGATCGTTTGCAACAGTTTGGTACCATTTTTGAGTGAATTGCAGAACGTCATATATTTGCTGAAATTGTGACCGCGCGGCTTAGGGATTTTTTCAAAAAAAAGTTGTTCAGACCTCGAGGGCTAATTCTGTTTCGATGATAAAAACCCATCTGTTTCCACCGAAAAACCTTTCAGGGGATCGTTTGCAACAGTCTGGAACCATTTTTGAGTGAACTGCAGAACGTCAGATTTTTGCTGAAATTGTGACCGCGCGGCTTAGGTATTTTTTTAAAAAAAGTTATTGAGACCTCGCGGGAAAATTCTTTTTCAATGATAAAAACCCATCTGTTTCCACCAAAAAACCTTTCAGGGGATCGTTTGCAACACTTTGGTACCATTTTTGAGTGAATTGCAGAACGTCATATTTTTGCTGAAATTGTGACCGCGCGGCTTAGGTATTTTTTTTAAAAAAAGTTGTTCAGACCTCGAGGGCTAATTCTTTTTCAATGATAAAAACCCATCTGTTTCCACCGAAAAACCTTTCAGGGGATCGTTTGCAACAGTTTGGTACCATTTTTGAGTGAATTGCAGAATGTCATATTTTTGCTGAAATTGTGACCGCGCGGGTTACGGATTTTTTCAAAAAAAAGTTGTTCAGACCTCGAGGGCTAAGTCTTTTTCAATGATAAAAACCCATCTGTTTCCACCGAAAAACCTTTCAGGGGATCGTTTGCAACAGTTTGGCACCATTTTTGAGTGAATTGCAAAAAGTCAGATTTTTGCAGAAATTGTGACCGCGCGACTTAGCTATTTTTTCAAAAAAAGTTATTCAGACCTTGCGGGAAAATTCTTTTTCAATGATAAAAACCCATCTGTTTCCACCGAAAAACCTTTCAGGGGATCGTTTGCAACACTTTGGCACCATTTTTGAGTGAATTGCAGAACGTCAGATTTTTGCTGAAATTGTGACCGCGTGGCTTAGGTATTTTTTCAAAAAAAAGTTATTCAGACCTTGCGGGAAAATTCTTTTTCAATGATAAAAACCCATCTGTTTCCACCGAAAAACCTTTCAGGGGATCGTTTGCAACAGTTTGGTACCATTTTTGAGTGAATTGCAGAACGTCATATTTTTGCTGAAATTGTGACCGCGCGGCTTAGGGATTTTTTCAAAAAAAAGTTGTTCAGAACTCGAGGGCTAATTCTTTTTCAATGATAAAAACCCATCTGTTTCCACCGAAAAACCTTTCAGGGGATCGTTTGCAACACTTTGGAACCATTTTTGAGTGAATTGCAGAACGTCATATTTTTGCTGAAATTGTGACCGCGCGGCTTAGGGATTTTTTCAAAAAAAAGTTGTTCAGACCTCGAGGGCTAATTCTTTTTCAATGATAAAAACCCATCTGTTTCCACCGAAAAACCTTTCAGGGGATCGTTTGCAACAGTTTGGTACCATTTTTGAGTGAATTGCGGAACGTCATATATTTGCTGAAATTGTGACCGCGCGGCTTAGGGATTTTTTCAAAAAAAAGTTGTTCAGACCTCGAGGGCTAATTCTGTTTCGATGATAAAAACCCATCTGTTTCCACCGAAAAACCTTTCAGGGGATCGTTTGCAACAGTTTGGAACCATTTTTGAGTGAACTGCAGAAAGTCAGATTTTTGCTGAAATTGTGACCGCGCGGCTTAGGTATTTTTTTTCCAAGAAGTTATTCAGACCTTGCGGGAAAATTCTTTTTCAAAGATAAAAGCCCATCTGTTTCCACCGAAAAACCTTTCAGGGGATCGTTTGCAACCGTTTGGCACCATTTTTGAGTGAATTGCAGAACGTCAGATTTTTGCTGAAATTGTGACCGCGCGGCTTAGGGATTTTTTCAAAAAAAAGTTGTTCAGACCTCGAGGGCTAATTCTTTTTCAATGATAAAAACCCATCTGTTTCCACCGAAAAACCTTTGAGGGGATCGTTTCCAACAGTTTGGTACCATTTTTGAGTGAATTGCAGAACGTCATATATTTGCTGAAATTGTGACCGCGCGGCTTAGGGATTTTTTTTAAAAAAAGTTGTTCAGACCTCGAGGGCTAATTCTTTTTCAATGATAAAAACCCATCTGTTTCCACCGAAAAACCTTTCAGGGGATCGTTTGCAACAGTTTGGTACCATTTTTGAGTGAATTGCAGAACGTCATATTTTTGCTGAAATTGTGACCGCGCGGGTTAGGGATTTTTTCAAAAAAAAGTTGTTCAGACCTCGAGGGCTAATTCTTTTTCAATGATAAAAACCCATCTGTTTCCACCGAAAAACCTTTCAGGGGATCGTTTGCAACACTTTGGTACCATTTTTGAGTGAATTGCAGAACGTCATATTTTTGCTGAAATTGTGACCGCGCGGCTTAGGGATTTTTTCAAAAAAAAGTTGTTCAGACCTCGAGGGCTAATTCTTTTTCAATGATAAAAACCCATCTGTTTCCACCGAAAAACCTTTCAGGGGATCGTTTGCAACAGTTTGGTACCATTTTTGAGTGAACTGCAGAACGTCAGATTTTTGCTGAAATTGTGACCGCGCGGCTTAGGTATTTTTTAAAAAAAAGTTATTGAGACCTCGCGGGAAAATTCTTTTTCAATGATAAAAACCCATCTGTTTCCACCAAAAAACCTTTCAGGGGATCGTTTGCAACACTTTGGTACCATTTTTGAGTGAATTGCAGAACGTCATATTTTTGCTGAAATTGTGACCGCGCGGCTTAGGTATTTTTTCAAAAAAAAGTTGTTCAGACCTCGAGGGCTAATTCTTTTTCAATGATAAAAACCCATCTGTTTCCACCGAAAAACCTTTCAGGGGATCGTTTGCAACAGTTTGGTACCATTTTTGAGTGAATTGCAGAACGTCAGATTTTTGCTGAAATTGTGACCGCGCGGCTTAGGGATTTTTTCAAAAAAAAGTTGTTCAGACCTCGAAGGCTAAGTCTTTTTCAATGATAAAAACCCATCTGTTTCCACCGAAAAACCTTTCAGGGGATCGTTTGCAACAGTTTGGCACCATTTTTGAGTGAATTGCAAAAAGTCAGATTTTTGCAGAAATTGTGACCGCGCGACTTAGCTATTTTTTCAAAAAAAGTTATTCAGACCTTGCGGGAAAATTCTTTTTCAATGATAAAAACCCATCTGTTTCCACCGAAAAACCTTTCAGGGGATCGTTTGCAACAGTTTGGCACCATTTTTGAGTGAATTGCAGAACGTCAGATTTTTGCTGAAATTGTGACCGCGTGGCTTAGGTATTTTTTCAAAAAAAAGTTATTCAGACCTTGCGGGAAAATTCTTTTTCAATGATAAAAACCCATCTGTTTCCACCGAAAAACCTTTCAGGGGATCCTTTGCAACAGTTTGGTACCATTTTTGAGTGAATTGCAGAACGTCATATTTTTGCTGAAATTGTGACCGCGCGGCTTAGGGATTTTTTCAAAAAAAAGTTGTTCAGAACTCGAGGGCTAATTCTTTTTCAATGATAAAAACCCATCTGTTTCCACCGAAAAACCTTTCAGGGGATCGTTTGCAACAGTTTGGTACCATTTTTGAGTGAATTGCAGAACGTCATATTTTTGCTGTAATTGTGACCGCGCGGGTTACGGATTTTTTCAAAAAAAAGTTGTTCAGACCTCGAGGGCTAAGTCTTTTTCAATGATAAAAACCCATCTGTTTCCACCGAAAAACCTTTCAGGGGATCGTTTGCAACCGTTTGGCCCCATTTTTGAGTGAATTGCAGAACGTCAGATTTTTGCTGAAATTGTGACCGCGCGGCTTAGGGATTTTTTCAAAAAAAAGTTGTTCAGACCTCGAAGGCTAAGTCTTTTTCAATGATAAAAACCCATCTGTTTCCACCGAAAAACCTTTCAGGGGATCGTTTGCAACAGTTTGGCACCATTTTTGAGTGAATTGCAGAACGTCATATTTTTGCTGAAATTGTGACCGCGCGGCTTAGGGATTTTTTCAAAAAAAAGTTATTCAGACCTCGAGGGCTAATTCTGTTTCGATGATAAAAACCCATCTGTTTCCACCGAAAAACCTTTCAGGGGATCGTTTGCAACAGTTTGGAACCATTTTTGAGTGAATTGCAAAAAGTCAGATTTTTGCAGAAATTGTGACCGCGCGACTTAGCTATTTTTTCAAAAAAAGTTATTCAGACCTTGCGGCAAAATTCTTTTTCAATGATAAAAACCCATCTGTTTCCACCGAAAAACCTTTCAGGGGATCGTTTGCAACAGTTTGGCACCATTTTTGAGTGAATTGCAGAACGTCAGATTTTTGCTGAAATTGTGACCGCGTGGCTTAGGTATTTTTTCAAAAAAAAGTTATTCAGACCTTGCGGGAAAATTCTTTTTCAATGATAAAAACCCATCTGTTTCCACCAAAAAACCTTTCAGGGGATCGTTTGCAACACTTTGGTAGCATTTTTGAGTGAATTGCAGAACGTCATATTTTTGCTGAAATTGTGACAGCGCGGCTTAGGGATTTTTTCAAAAAAAAGTTGTTCAGACCTCGAGGGCTAATTCTTTTTCAATGATAAAAACCCATCTGTTTCCACCGAAAAACCTTTCAGGGGATCGTTTGCAACACTTTGGTAGCATTTTTGAGTGAATTGCAGAACGTCATATTTTTGCTGAAATTGTGACCGCGCGGCTTAGGGATTTTTTCAAAAAAAAGTTGTTCAGACCTCGAGGGCTAATTCTTTTTCAATGATAAAAACCCATCTGTTTCCACCGAAAAACCTTTCAGGGGATCGTTTGCAACAGTTTGGTACCATTTTTGAGTGAATTGCAGAACGTCATATATTTGCTGAAATTGTGACCGCGCGGCTTAGGGATTTTTTTTAAAAAAAGTTGTTCAGACCTCGAGGGCTAATTCTTTTTCAATGATAAAAACCCATCTGTTTCCACCGAAAAACCTTTCAGGGGATCGTTTGCAACAGTTTGGTACCATTTTTGAGTGAATTGCAGAACGTCATATTTTTGCTGAAATTGTGACCGCGCGGGTTAGGGATTTTTTTAAAAAAAAGTTGTTCAGACCTCGAGGGCTAATTCTTTTTCAATGATAAAAACCCATCTGTTTCCACCGAAAAACCTTTCAGGGGATCGTTTGCAACAGTTTGGTACCATTTTTGAGTGAATTGCAGAACGTCATATTTTTGCTGTAATTGTGACCGCGCGGGTTACGGATTTTTTCAAAAAAAAGTTGTTCAGACCTCGAGGGCTAAGTCTTTTTCAATGATAAAAACCCATCTGTTTCCACCGAAAAACCTTTCAGGGGATCGTTTGCAACCGTTTGGCACCATTTTTGAGTGAATTGCAGAACGTCAGATTTTTGCTGAAATTGTGACCGCGCGGCTTAGGGATTTTTTCAAAAAAAAGTTGTTCAGACCTCGAAGGCTAAGTCTTTTTCAATGATAAAAACCCATCTGTTTCCACCGAAAAACCTTTCAGGGGATCGTTTGCAACAGTTTGGCACCATTTTTGAGTGAATTGCAGAACGTCATATTTTTGCTGAAATTGTGACCGCGCGGCTTAGGGATTTTTTCAAAAAAAAGTTGTTCAGACCTCGAGGGCTAATTCTGTTTCGATGATAAAAACCCATCTGTTTCCACCGAAAAACCTTTCAGGGGATCGTTTGCAACAGTTTGGAACCATTTTTGAGTGAATTGCAAAAAGTCAGATTTTTGCAGAAATTGTGACCGCGCGACTTAGCTATTTTTTCAAAAAAAGTTATTCAGACCTTGCGGGAAAATTCTTTTTCAATGATAAAAACCCATCTGTTTCCACCGAAAAACCTTTCAGGGGATCGTTTGCAACAGTTTGGCACCATTTTTGAGTGAATTGCAGAACGTCAGATTTTTGCTGAAATTGTGACCGCGCGGCTTAGGGATTTTTTCAAAAAAAAGTTGTTCAGACCTCGAGGGCTAATTCTTTTTCAATGATAAAAACCCATCTGTTTCCACCGAAAAACCTTTCAGGGGATCGTTTGCAACAGTTTGGTACCATTTTTGAGTGAATTGCAGAACGTCATATTTTTGCTGAAATTGTGACCGCGCGGCTTAGGGATTTTTTGAAAAAAAAGTTGTTCAGACCTCGAGGGCTAATTCTTTTTCAATGATAAAAACCCATCTGTTTCCACCGAAAAACCTTTCAGGGGATCGTTTGCAACACTTTGGTACCATTTTTGAGTGAATTGCAGAACGTCATATTTTTGCTGAAATTGTGACCGCGCGGCTTAGGGATTTTTTCAAAAAAAAGTTGTTCAGACCTCGAGGGCTAAGTCTTTTTCAATGATAAAAACCCATCTGTTTCCACCGAAAAACCTTTCAGGGGATCGTTTGCAACCGTTTGGCACCATTTTTGAGTGAATTGCAGAACGTCAGATTTTTGCTGAAATTGTGACCGCGCGGCTTAGGGATTTTTTCAAAAAAAAGTTGTTCAGACCTCGAAGGCTAAGTCTTTTTCAATGATAAAAACCCATCTGTTTCCACCGAAAAACCTTTCAGGGGATCGTTTGCAACAGTTTGGCACCATTTTTGAGTGAATTGCAGAACGTCATATTTTTGCTGAAATTGTGACCGCGCGGCTTAGGGATTTTTTCAAAAAAAAGTTGTTCAGACCTCGAGGGCTAATTCTGTTTCGATGATAAAAACCCATCTGTTTCCACCGAAAAACCTTTCAGGGGATCGTTTGCAACAGTTTGGAACCATTTTTGAGTGAATTGCAAAAAGTCAGATTTTTGCAGAAATTGTGACCGCGCGACTTAGCTATTTTTTCAAAAAAAGTTATTCAGACCTTGCGGGAAAATTCTTTTTCAATGATAAAAACCCATCTGTTTCCACCGAAAAACCTTTCAGGGGATCGTTTGCAACAGTTTGGCACCATTTTTGAGTGAATTGCAGAACGTCAGATTTTTGCTGAAATTGTGACCGCGCGGCTTAGGGATTTTTTCAAAAAAAAGTTGTTCAGACCTCGAGGGCTAATTCTTTTTCAATGATAAAAACCCATCTGTTTCCACCGAAAAACCTTTCAGGGGATCGTTTGCAACAGTTTGGTACCATTTTTGAGTGAATTGCAGAACGTCATATTTTTGCTGAAATTGTGACCGCGCGGCTTAGGGATTTTTTGAAAAAAAAGTTGTTCAGACCTCGAGGGCTAATTCTTTTTCAATGATAAAAACCCATCTGTTTCCACCGAAAAACCTTTCAGGGGATCGTTTGCAACACTTTGGTACCATTTTTGAGTGAATTGCAGAACGTCATATTTTTGCTGAAATTGTGACCGCGCGGCTTAGGGATTTTTTTAAAAAAAAGTTGTTCAGACCTCGAGGGCTAATTCTTTTTCAATGATAAAAACCCATCTGTTTCCACCGAAAAACCTTTCAGGGGATCGTTTGCAACAATTTGGTACCATTTTTGAGTGAATTGCAGAACGTCATATATTTGCTGAAATTGTGACCGCGCGGCTTAGGGATTTTTTCAAAAAAAAGTTGTTCAGACCTCGAGGGCTAATTCTGTTTCGATGATAAAAACCCATCTGTTTCCACCGAAAAACCTTTCAGGGGATCGTTTGCAACAGTTTGGAACCATTTTTGAGTGAACTGCAGAACGTCATATTTTTGCTGAAATTGTGACCGCGCGGCTTAGGGATTTTTTTAAAAAAAGTTATTCAGACCTTGCGGGAAAATTCTTTTTCAATGATAAAAACCCATCTGTTTCCACCAAAAAACCTTTCAGGGGATCGTTTGCAACACTTTGGTAGCATTTTTGAGTGAATTGCAGAACGTCATATTTTTGCTGAAATTGTGACCGCGCGGCTTAGGGATTTTTTCAAAAAAAAGTTGTTCAGACCTCGAGGGCTAATTCTTTTTCAATGATAAAAACCCATCTGTTTCCACCGAAAAACCTTTCAGGGGATCGTTTGCAACAGTTTGGTACCATTTTTGAGTGAATTGCAGAACGTCATATATTTGCTGAAATTGTGACCGCGCGGCTTAGGGATTTTTTTAAAAAAAAGTTGTTCAGACCTCGAGGGCTAATTCTTTTTCAATGATAAAAACCCATCTGTTTCCACCGAAAAACCTTTCAGGGGATCGTTTGCAACAGTTTGGTACCATTTTTGAGTGAATTGCAGAACGTCATATTTTTGCTGAAATTGTGACCGCGCGGGTTAGGGATTTTTTTTTAAAAAAGTTGTTCAGACCTCGAGGGCTAATTCTTTTTCAATGATAAAAACCCATCTGTTTCCACCGAAAAACCTTTCAGGGGATCGTTTGCAACAGTTTGGTACCATTTTTGAGTGAATTGCAGAACGTCATATTTTTGCTGTAATTGTGACCGCGCGGGTTACGGATTTTTTCAAAAAAAAGTTGTTCAGACCTCGAGGGCTAAGTCTTTTTCAATGATAAAAACCCATCTGTTTCCACCGAAAAACCTTTAAGGGGATCGTTTGCAACCGTTTGGCCCCATTTTTGAGTGAATTGCAGAACGTCAGATTTTTGCTGAAATTGTGACCGCGCGGCTTAGGGATTTTTTCAAAAAAAAGTTGTTCAGACCTCGAAGGCTAAGTCTTTTTCAATGATAAAAACCCATCTGTTTCCACCGAAAAACCTTTCAGGGGATCGTTTGCAACAGTTTGGCACCATTTTTGAGTGAATTGCAGAACGTCATATTTTTGCTGAAATTGTGACCGCGCGGCTTAGGGATTTTTTCAAAAAAAAGTTGTTCAGACCTCGAGGGCTAATTCTGTTTCGATGATAAAAACCCATCTGTTTCCACCGAAAAACCTTTCAGGGGATCGTTTGCAACAGTTTGGAACCATTTTTGAGTGAATTGCAAAAAGTCAGATTTTTGCAGAAATTGTGACCGCGCGACTTAGCTATTTTTTCAAAAAAAGTTATTCAGACCTTGCGGGAAAATTCTTTTTCAATGATAAAAACCCATCTGTTTCCACCGAAAAACCTTTCAGGGGATCGTTTGCAACAGTTTGGCACCATTTTTGAGTGAATTGCAGAACGTCAGATTTTTGCTGAAATTGTGACCGCGTGGCTTAGGTATTTTTTCAAAAAAAAGTTATTCAGACCTTGCGGGAAAATTCTTTTTCAATGATAAAAACCCATCTGTTTCCACCAAAAAACCTTTCAGGGGATCGTTTGCAACACTTTGGTAGCATTTTTGAGTGAATTGCAGAACGTCATATTTTTGCTGAAATTGTGACAGCGCGGCTTAGGGATTTTTTCAAAAAAAAGTTGTTCAGACCTCGAGGGCTAATTCTTTTTCAATGATAAAAACCCATCTGTTTCCACCGAAAAACCTTTCAGGGGATCGTTTGCAACACTTTGGTACCATTTTTGAGTGAATTGCAGAACGTCATATATTTGCTGAAATTGTGACCGCGCGGCTTAGGGATTTTTTTAAAAAAAAGTTGTTCAGACCTCGAGGGCTAATTCTTTTTCAATGATAAAAACCCATCTGTTTCCACCGAAAAACCTTTCAGGGGATCGTTTGCAACAGTTTGGTACCATTTTTGAGTGAATTGCAGAACGTCATATTTTTGCTGAAATTGTGACCGCGCGGGTTAGGGATTTTTTTTAAAAAAAGTTGTTCAGACCTCGAGGGCTAATTCTTTTTCAATGATAAAAACCCATCTGTTTCCACCGAAAAACCTTTCAGGGGATCGTTTGCAACAGTTTGGTACCATTTTTGAGTGAATTGCAGAACGTCATATTTTTGCTGTAATTGTGACCGCGCGGGTTACGGATTTTTTCAAAAAAAAGTTGTTCAGACCTCGAGGGCTAAGTCTTTTTCAATGATAAAAACCCATCTGTTTCCACCGAAAAACCTTTAAGGGGATCGTTTGCAACCGTTTGGCCCCATTTTTGAGTGAATTGCAGAACGTCAGATTTTTGCTGAAATTGTGACCGCGCGGCTTAGGGATTTTTTCAAAAAAAAGTTGTTCAGACCTCGAAGGCTAAGTCTTTTTCAATGATAAAAACCCATCTGTTTCCACCGAAAAACCTTTCAGGGGATCGTTTGCAACAGTTTGGCACCATTTTTGAGTGAATTGCAGAACGTCATATTTTTGCTGAAATTGTGACCGCGCGGCTTAGGGATTTTTTCAAAAAAAAGTTGTTCAGACCTCGAGGGCTAATTCTGTTTCGATGATAAAAACCCATCTGTTTCCACCGAAAAACCTTTCAGGGGATCGTTTGCAACAGTTTGGAACCATTTTTGAGTGAATTGCAAAAAGTCAGATTTTTGCAGAAATTGTGACCGCGCGACTTAGCTATTTTTTCAAAAAAAGTTATTCAGACCTTGCGGGAAAATTCTTTTTCAATGATAAAAACCCATCTGTTTCCACCGAAAAACCTTTCAGGGGATCGTTTGCAACAGTTTGGCACCATTTTTGAGTGAATTGCAGAACGTCAGATTTTTGCTGAAATTGTGACCGCGTGGCTTAGGTATTTTTTCAAAAAAAAGTTATTCAGACCTTGCGGGAAAATTCTTTTTCAATGATAAAAACCCATCTGTTTCCACCAAAAAACCTTTCAGGGGATCGTTTGCAACACTTTGGTAGCATTTTTGAGTGAATTGCAGAACGTCATATTTTTGCTGAAATTGTGACAGCGCGGCTTAGGGATTTTTTCAAAAAAAAGTTGTTCAGACCTCGAGGGCTAATTCTTTTTCAATGATAAAAACCCATCTGTTTCCACCGAAAAACCTTTCAGGGGATCGTTTGCAACACTTTGGTAGCATTTTTGAGTGAATTGCAGAACGTCATATTTTTGCTGAAATTGTGACCGCGCGGCTTAGGGATTTTTTCAAAAAAAAGTTGTTCAGACCTCGAGGGCTAATTCTTTTTCAATGATAAAAACCCATCTGTTTCCACCGAAAAACCTTTCAGGGGATCGTTTGCAACAGTTTGGTACCATTTTTGAGTGAATTGCAGAACGTCATATATTTGCTGAAATTGTGACCGCGCGGCTTAGGGATTTTTTTTAAAAAAAGTTGTTCAGACCTCGAGGGCTAATTCTTTTTCAATGATAAAAACCCATCTGTTTCCACCGAAAAACCTTTCAGGGGATCGTTTGCAACAGTTTGGTACCATTTTTGAGTGAATTGCAGAACGTCATATTTTTGCTGTAATTGTGACCGCGCGGGTTACGGATTTTTTCAAAAAAAAGTTGTTCAGACCTCGAGGGCTAAGTCTTTTTCAATGATAAAAACCCATCTGTTTCCACCGAAAAACCTTTCAGGGGATCGTTTGCAACCGTTTGGCACCATTTTTGAGTGAATTGCAGAACGTCAGATTTTTGCTGAAATTGTGACCGCGCGGCTTAGGGATTTTTTCAAAAAAAAGTTGTTCAGACCTCGAAGGCTAAGTTTTTTTCAATGATAAAAACCCATCTGTTTCCACCGAAAAACCTTTCAGGGGATCGTTTGCAACAGTTTGGCACCATTTTTGAGTGAATTGCAGAACGTCATATTTTTGCTGAAATTGTGACCGCGCGGCTTAGGGATTTTTTCAAAAAAAAGTTGTTCAGACCTCGAGGGCTAATTCTGTTTCGATGATAAAAACCCATCTGTTTCCACCGAAAAACCTTTCAGGGGATCGTTTGCAACAGTTTGGAACCATTTTTGAGTGAATTGCAAAAAGTCAGATTTTTGCAGAAATTGTGACCGCGCGACTTAGCTATTTTTTCAAAAAAAGTTATTCAGACCTTGCGGGAAAATTCTTTTTCAATGATAAAAACCCATCTGTTTCCACCAAAAAACCTTTCAGGGGATCGTTTGCAACACTTTGGTACCATTTTTGAGTGAATTGCAGAACGTCATATTTTTGCTGAAATTGTGACCGCGCGGCTTAGGTATTTTTTTAAAAAAAAGTTGTTCAGACCTCGAGGGCTAATTCTTTTTCAATGATAAAAACCCATCTGTTTCCACCGAAAAACCTTTCAGGGGATCGTTTGCAACAGTTTGGTACCATTTTTGAGTGAATTGCAGAACGTCATATTTTTGCTGAAATTGTGACCGCGCGGGTTAGGGATTTTTTCAAAAAAAAGTTGTTCAGACCTCGAGGGCTAATTCTTTTTCAATGATAAAAACCCATCTGTTTCCACCGAAAAACCTTTCAGGGGATCGTTTGCAACACTTTGGTACCATTTTTGAGTGAATTGCAGAACGTCATATTTTTGCTGAAATTGTGACCGCGCGGCTTAGGGATTTTTTCAAAAAAAAGTTGTTCAGACCTCGAGGGCTAATTCTTTTTCAATGATAAAAACCCATCTGTTTCCACCGAAAAACCTTTCAGGGGATCGTTTGCAACAGTTTGGTACCATTTTTGAGTGAATTGCAGAACGTCATATATTTGCTGAAATTGTGACCGCGCGGCTTAGGGATTTTTTCAAAAAAAAGTTGTTCAGACCTCGAGGGCTAATTCTGTTTCGATGATAAAAACCCATCTGTTTCCACCGAAAAACATTTCAGGGGATCGTTTGCAACAGTTTGGAACCATTTTTGAGTGAACTGCAGAAAGTCAGATTTTTGCTGAAATTGTGACCGCGCGGCTTAGGTATTTTTTTTCCAAGAAGTTATTCAGACCTTGCGGGAAAATTCTTTTTCAAAGATAAAAACCCATCTGTTTCCACCGAAAAACCTTTCAGGGGATCGTTTGCAACCGTTTGGCACCATTTTTGAGTGAATTGCAGAACGTCAGATTTTTGCTGAAATTGTGACCGCGCGGCTTAGGGATTTTTTCAAAAAAAAGTTGTTCAGACCTCGAGGGCTAATTCTTTTTCAATGATAAAAACCCATCTGTTTCCACCGAAAAACCTTTCAGGGGATCGTTTGCAACAGTTTGGTACCATTTTTGAGTGAATTGCAGAACGTCATATATTTGCTGAAATTGTGACCGCGCGGCTTAGGGATTTTTTTAAAAAAAAGTTGTTCAGACCTCGAGGGCTAATTCTTTTTCAATGATAAAAACCCATCTGTTTCCACCGAAAAACCTTTCAGGGGATCGTTTGCAACAGTTTGGTACCATTTTTGAGTGAATTGCAGAACGTCATATTTTTGCTGAAATTGTGACCGCGCGGGTTAGGGATTTTTTCAAAAAAAAGTTGTTCAGACCTCGAGGGCTAATTCTTTTTCAATGATAAAAACCCATCTGTTTCCACCGAAAAACCTTTCAGGGGATCGTTTGCAACAGTTTGGTACCATTTTTGAGTGAACTGCAGAAAGTCAGATTTTTGCTGAAATTGTGACCGCGCGGCTTAGGTATTTTTTTTCCAAGAAGTTATTCAGACCTTGCGGGAAAATTCTTTTTCAAAGATAAAAACCCATCTGTTTCCACCGAAAAACCTTTCAGGGGATCGTTTGCAACCGTTTGGCACCATTTTTGAGTGAATTGCAGAACGTCAGATTTTTGCTGAAATTGTGACCGCGCGGCTTAGGGATTTTTTCAAAAAAAAGTTGTTCAGACCTCGAGGGCTAATTCTTTTTCAATGATAAAAACCCATCTGTTTCCACCGAAAAACCTTTCAGGGGATCGTTTGCAACAGTTTGGTACCATTTTTGAGTGAATTGCAGAACGTCATATATTTGCTGAAATTGTGACCGCGCGGCTTAGGGATTTTTTTAAAAAAAAGTTGTTCAGACCTCGAGGGCTAATTCTTTTTCAATGATAAAAACCCATCTGTTTCCACCGAAAAACCTTTCAGGGGATCGTTTGCAACAGTTTGGTACCATTTTTGAGTGAATTGCAGAACGTCATATTTTTGCTGAAATTGTGACCGCGCGGGTTAGGGATTTTTTCAAAAAAAAGTTGTTCAGACCTCGAGGGCTAATTCTTTTTCAATGATAAAAACCCATCTGTTTCCACCGAAAAACCTTTCAGGGGATCGTTTGCAACAGTTTGGTACCATTTTTGAGTGAACTGCAGAAAGTCAGATTTTTGCTGAAATTGTGACCGCGCGGCTTAGGTATTTTTTTTCCAAGAAGTTATTCAGACCTTGCGGGAAAATTCTTTTTCAAAGATAAAAACCCATCTGTTTCCACCGAAAAACCTTTCAGGGGATCGTTTGCAACCGTTTGGCACCATTTTTGAGTGAATTGCAGAACGTCAGATTTTTGCTGAAATTGTGACCGCGCGGCTTAGGGATTTTTTCAAAAAAAAGTTGTTCAGACCTCGAGGGCTAATTCTTTTTCAATGATAAAAACCCATCTGTTTCCACCGAAAAACCTTTCAGGGGATCGTTTGCAACAGTTTGGTACCATTTTTGAGTGAATTGCAGAACGTCATATATTTGCTGAAATTGTGACCGCACGGCTTAGGGATTTTTTTTAAAAAAAGTTGTTCAGACCTCGAGGGCTAATTCTGTTTCGATGATAAAAACCCATCTGTTTCCACCGAAAAACATTTCAGGGGATCGTTTGCAACAGTTTGGAACCATTTTTGAGTGAACTGCAGAAAGTCAGATTTTTGCTGAAATTGTGACCGCGCGGCTTAGGTATTTTATTTCCAAGAAGTTATTCAGACCTTGCGGGAAAATTCTTTTTCAAAGATAAAAACCCATCTGTTTCCACCGAAAAACCTTTCAGGGGATCGTTTGCAACCGTTTGGCACCATTTTTGAGTGAATTGCAGAACGTCAGATTTTTGCTGAAATTGTGACCGCGCGGCTTAGGGATTTTTTCAAAAAAAAGTTGTTCAGACCTCGAGGGCTAATTCTTTTTCAATGATAAAAACCCATCTGTTTCCACCGAAAAACCTTTCAGGGGATCGTTTGCAACACTTTGGTACCATTTTTGAGTGAATTGCAGAACGTCATATTTTTGCTGAAATTGTGACCGCGCGGCTTAGGGATTTTTTTAAAAAAAAGTTGTTCAGACCTCGAGGGCTAATTCTTTTTCAATGATAAAAACCCATCTGTTTCCACCGAAAAACCTTTCAGGGGATCGTTTGCAACAGTTTGGTACCATTTTTGAGTGAATTGCAGAACGTCATATTTTTGCTGAAATTGTGACCGCGCGGGTTAGGGATTTTTTCAAAAAGAAGTTGTTCAGACCTCGAGGGCTACTTCTTTTTCAATGATAAAAACCCATCTGTTTCCACCGAAAAACCTTTCAGGGGATCGTTTGCAACACTTTGGTACCATTTTTGAGTGAATTGCAGAACGTCATATTTTTGCTGAAATTGTGACCGCGCGGCTTAGGGATTTTTTCAAAAAAAAGTTGTTCAGACCTCGAGGGCTAATTCTTTTTCAATGATAAAAACCCATCTGTTTCCACCAAAAAACCTTTCAGGGGATCGTTTGCAACAGTTTGGTACCATTTTTGAGTGAACTGCAGAACGTCATATATTTGCTGAAATTGTGACCGCGTGGCTTAGGGATTTTTTCAAAAAAAAGTTGTTCAGACCTCGAGGGCTAATTCTGTTTCGATGATAAAAACCCATCTGTTTCCACCGAAAAACCTTTCAGGGGATCGTTTGCAACAGTCTGGAACCATTTTTGAGTGAACTGCAGAACGTCAGATTTTTGCTGAAATTGTGACCGCGCGGCTTAGGTATTTTTTTAAAAAAAGTTATTGAGACCTCGCGGGAAAATTCTTTTTCAATGATAAAAACCCATCTGTTTCCACCAAAAAACCTTTCAGGGGATCGTTTGCAACACTTTGGTACCATTTTTGAGTGAATTGCTGAACGTCATATTTTTGCTGAAATTGTGACCGCGCGGCTTAGGTATTTTTTTTAAAAAAAGTTGTTCAGACCTCGAGGGCTAATTCTTTTTCAATGATAAAAACCCATCTGTTTCCACCGAAAAACCTTTCAGGGGATCGTTTGCAACAGTTTGGTACCATTTTTGAGTGAATTGCAGAACGTCATATTTTTGCTGAAATTGTGACCGCGCGGCTTAGGGATTTTTTCAAAAAAAAGTTGTTCAGACCTCGAGGGCTAAGTCTTTTTCAATGATAAAAACCCATCTGTTTCCACCGAAAAACCTTTCAGGGGATCGTTTGCAACCGTTTGGCACCATTTTTGAGTGAATTGCAGAACGTCAGATTTTTGCTGAAATTGTGACCGCGCGGCTTAGGGATTTTTTCAAAAAAAAGTTGTTCAGACCTCTAAGGCTAAGTCTTTTTCAATGATAAAAACCCATCTGTTTCCACCGAAAAACCTTTCAGGGGATCGTTTGCAACAGTTTGGCACCATTTTTGAGTGAATTGCAAAAAGTCAGATTTTTGCAGAAATTGTGACCGCGCGACTTAGCTATTTTTTCAAAAAAAGTTATTCAGACCTTGCGGGAAAATTCTTTTTCAATGATAAAAACCCATCTGTTTCCACCGAAAAACCTTTCAGGGGATCGTATGCAACAGTTTGGCACCATTTTTGAGTGAATTGCAAAACGTCAGATTTTTGCTGAAATTGTGACCGCGTGGCTTAGGTATTTTTTCAAAAAAAAGTTATTCAGACCTTGCGGGAAAATTCTTTTTCAATGATAAAAACCCATCTGTTTCCACCGAAAAACCTTTCAGTGGATCGTTTGCAACAGTTTGGTACCATTTTTGAGTGAATTGCAGAACGTCATATTTTTGCTGAAATTGTGACCGCGCGGCTTAGGGATTTTTTCAAAAAAAAGTTGTTCAGAACTCGAGGGCTAATTCTTTTTCAATGATAAAAACCCATCTGTTTCCACCGAAAAACCTTTCAGGGGATCGTTTGCAACACTTTGGAACCATTTTTGAGTGAATTGCAGAACGTCATATTTTTGCTGAAATTGTGACCGCGCGGCTTAGGGATTTTTTCAAAAAAAAGTTGTTCAGACCTCGAGGGCTAATTCTTTTTCAATGATAAAAACCCATCTGTTTCCACCGAAAAACCTTTCAGGGGATCGTTTGCAACAGTTTGGTACCATTTTTGAGTGAATTGCGGAACGTCATATATTTGCTGAAATTGTGACCGCGCGGCTTAGGGATTTTTTCAAAAAAAAGTTGTTCAGACCTCGAGGGCTAATTCTGTTTCGATGATAAAAACCCATCTGTTTCCACCGAAAAACCTTTCAGGGGATCGTTTGCAACAGTTTGGAACCATTTTTGAGTGAACTGCAGAACGTCAGATTTTTGCTGAAATTGTGACCGCACGGCTTAGGTATTTTTTTAAAAAAAGTTATTCAGACCTTGCGGGAAAATTCTTTTTCAATGATAAAAACCCATCTGTTTCCACCAAAAAACCTTTCAGGGGATCGTTTGCAACACTTTGGTAGCATTTTTGAGTGAATTGCAGAACGTCAGATTTTTGCTGAAATTGTGACCGCGCGGCTTAGGGATTTTTTCAAAAAAAAGTTGTTCAGACCTCGAGGGCTAATTCTTTTTCAATGATAAAAACCCATCTGTTTCCACCGAAAAACCTTTCAGGGGATCGTTTGCAACAGTTTGGTACCATTTTTGAGTGAATTGCAGAACGTCATATATTTGCTGAAATTGTGACCGCGCGGCTTAGGGATTTTTTTAAAAAAAAGTTGTTCAGACCTCGAGGGCTAATTCTTTTTCAATGATAAAAACCCATCTGTTTCCACCGAAAAACCTTTCAGGGGATCGTTTGCAACAGTTTGGCACCATTTTTGAGTGAATTGCAGAACGTCATATTTTTGCTGAAATTGTGACCGCGCGGCTTAGGGATTTTTTCAAAAAAAAGTTGTTCAGACCTCGAGGGCTAATTCTTTTTCAATGATAAAAACCCATCTGTTTCCACCGAAAAACCTTTCAGGGGATCGTTTGCAACAGTTTGGCACCATTTTTGAGTGAATTGCAGAACGTCATATTTTTGCTGAAATTGTGACCGCGCGGCTTAGGGATTTTTTCAAAAAAAAGTTGTTCAGACCTCGAGGGCTAATTCTTTTTCAATGATAAAAACCCATCTGTTTCCACCGAAAAACCTTTCAGGGGATCGTTTGCAACACTTTGGTACCATTTTTGAGTGAATTGCAGAACGTCATATTTTTGCTGAAATTGTGACCGCGCGGCTTAGGGATTTTTTTAAAAAAAAGTTGTTCAGACCTCGAGGGCTAATTCTTTTTCAATGATAAAAACCCATCTGTTTCCACCGAAAAACCTTTCAGGGGATCGTTTGCAACAGTTTGGTACCATTTTTGAGTGAATTGCAGAACGTCATATATTTGCTGAAATTGTGACCGCGCGGCTTAGGGATTTTTTCAAAAAAAAGTTGTTCAGACCTCGAGGGCTAATTCTGTTTCGATGATAAAAACCCATCTGTTTCCACCGAAAAACCTTTCAGGGGATCGTTTGCAACAGTTTGGAACCATTTTTGAGTGAACTGCAGAACGTCATATTTTTGCTGAAATTGTGACCGCGCGGCTTAGGGATTTTTTAAAAAAAAGTTATTCAGACCTTGCGGGAAAATTCTTTTTCAATGATAAAAACCCATCTGTTTCCACCAAAAAACCTTTCAGGGGATCGTTTGCAACACTTTGGTAGCATTTTTGAGTGAATTGCAGAACGTCATATTTTTGCTGAAATTGTGACCGCACGGCTTAGGGATTTTTTCAAAAAAAAGTTGTTCAGACCTCGAGGGCTAATTCTTTTTCAATGATAAAAACCCATCTGTTTCCACCGAAAAACCTTTCAGGGGATCGTTTGCAACAGTTTGGTACCATTTTTGAGTGAATTGCAGAACGTCATATTTTTGCTGAAATTGTGACCGCGCGGGTTACGGATTTTTTCAAAAAAAAGTTGTTCAGACCTCGAGGGCTAAGTCTTTTTCAATGATAAAAACCCATCTGTTTCCACCGAAAAACCTTTCAGGGGATCGTTTGCAACCGTTTGGCACCATTTTTGAGTGAACTGCAGAACGTCATATTTTTGCTGAAATTGTGACCGCGCGGCTTAGGGATTTTTTCAAAAAAAAGTTGTTCAGACCTCGAAGGCTAAGTCTTTTTCAATGATAAAAACCCATCTGTTTCCACCGAAAAACCTTTCAGGGGATCGTTTGCAACAGTTTGGCACCATTTTTGAGTGAATTGCAGAACGTCATATTTTTGCTGAAATTGTGACCGCGCGGCTTAGGGATTTTTTCAAAAAAAAGTTGTTCAGACCTCGAGGGCTAATTCTGTTTCGATGATAAAAACCCATCTGTTTCCACCGAAAAACCTTTCAGGGGATCGTTTGCAACAGTTTGGAACCATTTTTGAGTGAATTGCAAAAAGTCAGATTTTTGCAGAAATTGTGACCCCGCAACTTAGCTATTTTTTCAAAAAAAGTTATTCAGACCTTGCGGGAAAATTCTTTTTCAATGATAAAAACCCATCTGTTTCCACCGAAAAACCTTTCAGGGGATCGTTTGCAACAGTTTGGCACCATTTTTGAGTGAATTGCAGAACGTCAGATTTTTGCTGAAATTGTGACCGCGTGGCTTAGGTATTTTTTCAAAAAAAAGTTATTCAGACCTTGCGGGAAAATTCTTTTTCAATGATAAAAACCCATCTGTTTCCAGCGAAAAACCTTTCAGGGGATCGTTTGCAACAGTTTGGTACCATTTTTGAGTGAATTGCAGAACGTCAGATTTTTGCTGAAATTGTGACCGCGCGGCTTAGGGATTTTTTCAAAAAAAAGTTGTTCAGAACTCGAGGGCTAAGTCTTTTTCAATGATAAAAACCCATCTGTTTCCACCGAAAAACCTTTCAGGGGATCGTTTGCAACACTTTGGAACCATTTTTGAGTGAATTGCAGAACGTCATATTTTTGCTGAAATTGTGACCGCGCGGCTTAGGGATTTTTTCAAAAAAAAGTTGTTCAGACCTCGAGGGCTAATTCTTTTTCAATGATAAAAACCCATCTGTTTCCACCGAAAAACCTTTCAGGGGATCGTTTGCAACAGTTTGGTACCATTTTTGAGTGAATTGCGGAAAGTCATATATTTGCTGAAATTGTGACCGCGCGGCTTAGGGATTTTTTCAAAAAAAAGTTGTTCAGACCTCGAGGGCTAATTCTGTTTCGATGATAAAAACCCATCTGTTTCCACCGAAAAACCTTTCAGGGGATCGTTTGCAACAGTTTGGAACCATTTTTGAGTGAACTGCAGAACGTCAGATTTTTGCTGAAATTGTGACCGCGCGGCTTAGGTATTTTTTTTAAAAAAGTTATTCAGACCTTGCGGGAAAATTCTTTTTCAATGATAAAAACCCATCTGTTTCCACCAAAAAACCTTTCAGGGGATCGTTTGCAACACTTTGGTACCATTTTTGAGTGAATTGCAGAACGTCATATTTTTGCTGAAATTGTGACCGCGCGGCTTAGGGATTTTTTCAAAAAAAAGTTGTTCAGACCTCGAGGGCTAATTCTTTTTCAATGATAAAAACCCATCTGTTTCCACCGAAAAACCTTTCAGGGGATCGTTTGCAACAGTTTGGTACCATTTTTGAGTGAATTGCAGAACGTCATATATTTGCTGAAATTGTGACCGCGCGGCTTAGGGATTTTTTTTAAAAAAAGTTGTTCAGACCTCGAGGGCTAAGTCTTTTTCAATGATAAAAACCCATCTGTTTCCACCGAAAAACCTTTCAGGGGATCGTTTGCAACAGTTTGGCACCATTTTTGAGTGAATTGCAGAACGTCATATTTTTGCTGAAATTGTGACCGCGCGGCTTAGGGATTTTTTCAAAAAAAAGTTGTTCAGACCTCGAGGGCTAATTCTGTTTCGATGATAAAAACCCATCTGTTTCCACCGAAAAACCTTTCAGGGGATCGTTTGCCACAGTTTGGTACCATTTTTGAGTGAATTGCAGAACGTCATATTTTTGCTGAAATTGTGACCGCGCGGCTTAGGGATTTTTTCAAAAAAAAGTTGTTCAGACCTCGAGGGCTAAGTCTTTTTCAATGATAAAAACCCATCTGTTTCCACCGAAAAACCTTTCAGGGGATCGTTTGCAACCGTTTGGCACCATTTTTGAGTGAATTGCAGAACGTCAGATTTTTGCTGAAATTGTGACCGCGCGGCTTAGGGATTTTTTCAAAAAAAAGTTGTTCAGACCTCGAAGGCTAAGTCTTTTTCAATGATAAAAACCCATCTGTTTCCACCGAAAAACCTTTCAGGGGATCGTTTGCAACAGTTTGGCACCATTTTTGAGTGAATTGCAAAAAGTCAGATTTTTGCAGAAATTGTGACCGCGCGACTTAGCTATTTTTTCAAAAAAAGTTATTCAGACCTTGCGGGAAAATTCTTTTTCAATGATAAAAACCCATCTGTTTCCACCGAAAAACCTTTCAGGGGATCGTTTGCAACAGTTTGGCACCATTTTTGAGTGAATTGCAGAACGTCAGATTTTTGCTGAAATTGTGACCGCGTGGCTTAGGTATTTTTTCAAAAAAAAGTTATTCAGACCTTGCGGGAAAATTCTTTTTCAATGATAAAAACCCATCTGTTTCCACCGAAAAACCTTTCAGGGGATCGTTTGCAACAGTTTGGTACCATTTTTGAGTGAATTGCAGAACGTCATATTTTTGCTGAAATTGTGACCGCGCGGCTTAGGGATTTTTTCAAAAAAAAGTTGTTCAGAACTCGAGGGCTAATTCTTTTTCAATGATAAAAACCCATCTGTTTCCACCGAAAAACCTTTCAGGGGATCGTTTGCAACACTTTGGAACCATTTTTGAGTGAATTGCAGAACGTCATATTTTTGCTGAAATTGTGACCGCGCGGCTTAGGGATTTTTTCAAAAAAAAGTTGTTCAGACCTCGAGGGCTAATTCTTTTTCAATGATAAAAACCCATCTGTTTCCACCGAAAAACCTTTCAGGGGATCGTTTGCAACTGTCTGGAACCATTTTTGAGTGAACTGCAGAACGTCAGATTTTTGCTGAAATTGTGACCGCGCGGCTTAGGTATTTTTTTAAAAAAAGTTAGTGAGACCTTGCGGGAAAATTCTTTTTCAATGATAAAAACCCATCTGTTTCCACCCAAAAACCTTTCAGGGGATCGTTTGCAACACTTTGGTTCCATTTTTGAGTGAATTGCAGAACGTCATATTTTTGCTGAAATTGTGACCGCGCGGCTAAGGATTTTTTCAAAAAAAAGTTATTCAGACCTTGCGGGAAAATTCTTTTTCAATGATAAAAACCCATCTGTTTCCACCGAAAAACCTTTCAGGGGATCGTTTGCAACCGTTCGGCACCATTTTTGAGTGAATTGCAGAACGTCATATTTTTGCTGAAATTGTGACCGCGCGGCTTAGGGATTTTTTCAAAAAAAAGTTGTTCAGACCTCGAGGGCTAATTCTTTTTCAATGATAAAAACCCATCTGTTTCCACCAAAAAACCTTTCAGGGGATCGTTTGCAACAGTTTGGTACCATTTTTGAGTGAACTGCAGAACGTCATATATTTGCTGAAATTGTGACCGCGCGGCTTAGGGATTTTTTCAAAAAAAAGTTGTTCAGACCTCGAGGGCTAATTCTGTTTCGATGATAAAAACCCATCTGTTTCCACCGAAAAACCTTTCAGGGGATCGTTTGCAACAGTCTGGAACCATTTTTGAGTGAACTGCAGAACGTCAGATTTTTGCTGAAATTGTGACCGCGCGGCTTAGGGATTTTTTTAAAAAAAGTTATTCAGACCTTGCGGGAAAATTCTTTTTCAATGATAAAAACCCATCTGTTTCCAGCAAAAAACCTTTCAGGGGATCGTTTGCAACACTTTGGTAGCATTTTTGAGTGAATTGCAGAACGTCATATTTTTGCTGAAATTGTGACCGCGCGGCTTAGGGATTTTTTCAAAAAAAAGTTGTTCAGACCTCGAGGGCTAATTCTTTTTCAATGATAAAAACCCATCAGTTTCCACCGAAAAACATTTCAGGGGATCGTTTGCAACACTTTGGTACCATTTTTGAGTGAATTGCAGAACGTCATATATTTGCTGAAATTGTGACCGCGCGGCTTAGGGATTTTTTCAAAAAAAAGTTGTTCAGACCTCAAGGGCTAATTCTGTTTCGATGATAAAAACCCATCTGTTTCCACCGAAAAACCTTTCAGGGGATCGTTTGCAACAGTTTGGAACCATTTTTGAGTGAACTGCAGAAAGTCAGATTTTTGCTGAAATTGTGACCGCGCGGCTTAGGTATTTTTTTTTCAAAAACTTATTCAGACCTTGCGGGAAAATTCTTTTTCAATGATAAAAACCCATCTGTTTCCACCGAAAAACCTTTCAGGGGATCGTTTGCAACCGTTTGGCACCATTTTTGAGTGAATTGCAGAACGTCAGATTTTTGCTGAAATTGTGACCGCGCGGCTTAGGGATTTTTTCAAAAAAAAGTTGTTCAGACCTCGAAGGCTAAGTCTTTTTCAATGATAAAAACCCATCTGTTTCCACCGAAAAACCTTTCAGGGGATCGTTTGCAACAGTTTGGCACCATTTTTGAGTGAATTGCAGAACGTCATATTTTTGCTGAAATTGTGACCGCGCGGCTTAGGGATTTTTTCAAAAAAAAGTTGTTCAGACCTCGAGGGCTAATTCTGTTTCGATGATAAAAACCCATCTGTTTTCACCGAAAAACCTTTCAGGGGATCGTTTGCAACAGTTTGGAACCATTTTTGAGTGAATTGCAGAACGTCAGTTTTTTGCAGAAATTGTGACCGCGCGACTTAGGTATTTTTTCAAAAAAAGTTATTCAGACCTTGCGGGAAAATTCTTTTTCAATGATAAAAACCCATCTGTTTCCACCGAAAAACCTTTCAGGGGATCGTTTGCAACACTTTGGTACCATTTTTGAGTGAATTGCAGAACGTCATATTTTTGCTGAAATTGTGACCGCGCGGCTTAGGGATTTTTTCAAAAAAAAGTTGTTCAGACCTCGAGGGCTAATTCTTTTTCAATGATAAAAACCCATCAGTTTCCACCGAAAAACCTTTCAGGGGATCGTTTGCAACACTTTGGTACCATTTTTGAGTGAATTGCAGAACGTCATATATTTGCTGAAATTGTGACCGCGCGGCTTAGGGATTTTTTCAAAAAAAACTTGTTCAGACCTCGAGGGCTAATTCTGTTTCGATGATAAAAACCTATCTGTTTCCACCGAAAAACCTTTCAGGGGATCGTTTGCAACAGTTTGGAACCATTTTTGAGTGAACTGCAGAAAGTCAGATTTTTGCTGAAATTGTGACCGCGCGGCTTAGGTATTTTTTTTTCAAAAAGTTATTCAGACCTTGCGGGAAAATTCTTTTTCAATGATAAAAACCCATCTGTTTCCACCGAAAAACCTTTCAGGGGATCATTTGCAACCGTTTGGCACCATTTTTGAGTGAATTGCAGAACGTCAGATTTTTGCTGAAATTGTGACCGCGCGGCTTAGGGATTTTTTCAAAAAAAAGTTGTTCAGACCTCGAAGGCTAAGTCTTTTTCAATGATAAAAACCCATCTGTTTCCACCGAAAAACCTTTCAGGGGATCGTTTGCAACAGTTTGGCACCATTTTTGAGTGAATTGCAGAACGTCATATTTTTACTGAAATTGTGACCACGCGGCTTAGGGATTTTTTCAAAAAAAAGTTGTTCAGACCTCGAGGGCTAATTCTGTTTCGATGATAAAAACCCATCTGTTTTCACCGAAAAGCCTTTCAGGGGATCGTTTGCAACAGTTTGGAACCATTTTTGAGTGAATTGCAGAACGTCAGATTTTTGCAGAAATTGTGACCGCGCGACTTAGGTATTTTTTCAAAAAAAGTTATTCAGACCTTACGGGAAAATTCTTTTTCAATGATAAAAACCCATCTGTTTCCACCGAAAAACCTTTCAGGGGATCGTTTGCAACAGTTTGGCACCATTTTTGAGTGAATTGCAGAACGTCATATTTTTGCTGAAATTGTGACCGCGCGGCTTAGGGATTTTTTCAAAAAAAAGTTGTTCAGAACTCGAGGGCTAATTCTTTTTCAATGATAAAAACCCATCTGTTTCCACCGAAAAACCTTTCAGGGGATCGTTTGCAACACTTTGGAACCATTTTTGAGTGAATTGCAGAACGTCATATTTTTGCTGAAATTGTGACCGCGCGGCTTAGGGATTTTTTCAAAAAAAAGTTGTTCAGACCTCGAGGGCTAATTCTTTTTCAATGATAAAAACCCATCTGTTTCCACCGAAAAACCTTTCAGGGGATCGTTTGCAACAGTTTGGAACCATTTTTGAGTGAACTGCAGAACGTCAGATTTTTGCTGAAATTGTGACCGCGCGGCTTAGATATTTTTTTAAAAAAAGTTATTCAGACCTTGTGGGAAAATTCTTTTTCAATGATAAAAACCCATCTGTTTCCACCAAAAAACCTTTCAGGGGATCGTTTGCAACACTTTGGTACCATTTTTGAGTGAATTGCAGTACGTCATATTTTTGCTGAAATTGTGACCGCGCGGCTTAGGGATTTTTTCAAAAAAATGTTGTTCAGACCTCGAGGGCTAATTCTTTTTCAATGATAAAAACCCATCTGTTTCCACCGAAAAACCTTTCAGGGGATCGTTTGCAACAGTTTGGTACCATTTTTGAGTGAATTGCAGAACGTCATATATTTGCTGAAATTGTGACCGCGCGGCTTAGGGATTTTTTTTTAAAAAAAGTTGTTCAGACCTCGAGGGCTAATTCTTTTTCAATGATAAAAACCCATCTGTTTCCACCGAAAAACCTTTCAGGGGATCGTTTGCAACAGTTTGGTACCATTTTTGAGTGAATTGCAGAACGTCATATTTTTGCTGAAATTGTGACCGCGCGGCTTAGGGATTTTTTCAAAAAAAAAGGTTGTTCAGACCTCGAGGGCTAATTCTTTTTCAATGATAAAAACCCATCTGTTTCCACCGAAAAACCTTTCAGGGGATCGTTTGCAACCGTTTGGCACCATTTTTGAGTGAACTGCAGAACGTCAGATTTTTGCTGAAATTGTGACCGCGCGGCTTAGGTATTTTTTCAAAAAAAGTTATTCAGACCTTGCGGGAAAATTCTTTTTCAATGATAAAAACCCATCTGTTTCCACCGAAAAACCTTTCAGGGGATCGTTTGCAACACTTTGGTACCATTTTTGAGTGAATTGCAGAACGTCATATTTTTGCTGAAATTGTGACCGCGCGGCTTAGGGATTTTTTCAAAAAAAAGTTGTTCAGACCTCGAGGGCTAATTCTTTTTCAATGATAAAAACCCATCTGTTTCCACCAAAAAACCTTTCAGGGGATCGTTTGCAACAGTTTGGTACCATTTTTGAGTGAACTGCAGAAGGTCATATATTTGCTGAAATTGTGACCGCGCGGCTTAGGGGTTTTTTTTAAAAAAAGTTGTTCAAACCTCGAGGGCTAATTCTGTTTCGATGATAAAAACCCATCTGTTTCCACCGAAAAACCTTTCAGGGGATCGTTTGCAACAGTCTGGAACCATTTTTGAGTGAACTGCAGAACGTCAGATTTTTGCTGAAATTGTGACTGCGCGGCTTAGGTATTTTTTTAAAAAAAGTTAGTGAGACCTTGCGGGAAAATTCTTTTTCAATGATAAAAACCCATCTGTTTCCACCAAAAAACCTTTCAGGGGATCGTTTGCAACACTTTGGTTCCATTTTTGAGTGAATTGCAGAACGTCATATATTTGCTGAAATTGTGACCGCGCGGCTTAGGGATTTTTTCAAAAAAAACTTGTTCAGACCTCGAGGGCTAATTCTGTTTCGATGATAAAAACCTATCTGTTTCCACCGAAAAACCTTTCAGGGGATCGTTTGCAACAGTTTGGAACCATTTTTGAGTGAACTGCAGAAAGTCAGATTTTTGCTGAAATTGTGACCGCGCGGCTTAGGTATTTTTTTTTCAAAAAGTTATTCAGACCTTGCGGGAAAATTCTTTTTCAATGATAAAAACCCATCTGTTTCCACCGAAAAACCTTTCAGGGGATCGTTTGCAACCGTTTGGCACCATTTTTGAGTGAATTGCAGAACGTCAGATTTTTGCTGAAATTGTGACCGCGCGGCTTAGGGATTTTTTCAAAAAAAAGTTGTTCAGACCTCGAAGGCTAAGTCTTTTTCAATGATAAAAACCCATCTGTTTCCACCGAAAAACCTTTCAGGGGATCGTTTGCAACAGTTTGGCACCATTTTTGAGTGAATTGCAGAACGTCATATTTTTGCTGAAATTGTGACCACGCGGCTTAGGGATTTTTTCAAAAAAAAGTTGTTCAGACCTCGAGGGCTAATTCTGTTTCGATGATAAAAACCTATCTGTTTCCACCGAAAAACCTTTCAGGGGATCGTTTGCAACAGTTTGGAACCATTTTTGAGTGAACTGCAGAAAGTCAGATTTTTGCTGAAATTGTGACCGCGCGGCTTAGGTATTTTTTTTTCAAAAAGTTATTCAGACCTTGCGGGAAAATTCTTTTTCAATGATAAAAACCCATCTGTTTCCACCGAAAAACCTTTCAGGGGATCGTTTGCAACCGTTTGGCACCATTTTTGAGTGAATTGCAGAACGTGAGATTTTTGCTGAAATTGTGACCGCGCGGCTTAGGGATTTTTTCAAAAAAAAGTTGTTCAGACCTCGAAGGCTAAGTCTTTTTCAATGATAAAAACCCATCTGTTTCCACCGAAAAACCTTTCAGGGGATCGTTTGCAACAGTTTGGCACCATTTTTGAGTGAATTGCAGAACGTCATATTTTTGCTGAAATTGTGACCACGCGGCTTAGGGATTTTTTCAAAAAAAAGTTGTTCAGACCTCGAGGGCTAATTCTGTTTCGATGATAAAAACCCATCTGTTTTCACCGAAAAACCTTTCAGGGGATCGTTTGCAACAGTTTGGAACCATTTTTGAGTGAATTGCAGAACGTCAGATTTTTGCAGAAATTGTGACCGCGCGACTTAGGTATTTTTTCAAAAAAAGTTATTCAGACCTTGCGGGAAAATTCTTTTTCAATGATAAAAACCCATCTGTTTCCACCGAAAAACCTTTCAGGGGATCGTTTGCAACCGTTTGGCACCATTTTTGAGTGAATTGCAGAACGTCATATTTTTGCTGAAATTGTGACCGCGCGGCTTAGGGATTTTTTCAAAAAAAAGTTGTTCAGAACTCGAGGGCTAATTCTTTTTCAATGATAAAAACCCATCTGTTTCCACCGAAAAACCTTTCAGGGGATCGTTTGCAACACTTTGGAACCATTTTTGAGTGAATTGCAGAACGTCATATTTTTGCTGAAATTGTGACCGCGCGGCTTAGGGATTTTTTCAAAAAAAAGTTGTTCAGACCTCGAGGGCTAATTCTTTTTCAATGATAAAAACCCATCTGTTTCCACCGAAAAACCTTTCAGGGGATCGTTTGCAACAGTTTGGAACCATTTTTGAGTGAACTGCAGAACGTCAGATTTTTGCTGAAATTGTGACCGCGCGGCTTAGATATTTTTTTAAAAAAAGTTATTCAGACCTTGTGGGAAAATTCTTTTTCAATGATAAAAACCCATCTGTTTCCACCAAAAAACCTTTCAGGGGATCGTTTGCAACACTTTGGTACCATTTTTGAGTGAATTGCAGTACGTCATATTTTTGCTGAAATTGTGACCGCGCGGCTTAGGGATTTTTTCAAAAAAAAGTTGTTCAGACCTCGAGGGCTAATTCTTTTTCAATGATAAAAACCCATCAGTTTCCACCGAAAAACCTTTCAGGGGATCGTTTGCAACAGTTTGGTACCATTTTTGAGTGAATTGCAGAACGTCATATATTTGCTGAAATTGTGACCGCGCGGCTTAGGGATTTTTTTTAAAAAAAAGTTGTTCAGACCTCGAGGGCTAATTCTTTTTCAATGATAAAAACCCATCTGTTTCCACCGAAAAACCTTTCAGGGGATCGTTTGCAACAGTTTGGTACCATTTTTGAGTGAATTGCAGAACGTCATATTTTTGCTGAAATTGTGACCGCGCGGGTTAGGGATTTTTTCAAAAAAAAGTTGTTCAGACATCGAGGGCTAATTCTTTCTCAATGATAAAAACCCATCTGTTTCCACCGAAAAACCTTTCAGGGGATCGTTTGCAACAGTTTGGTACCATTTTTGAGTGAATTGCAGAACGTCATATTTTTGCTGAAATTGTGACCGCGCGGCTTAGGGATTTTTTCAAAAAAAAAGGTTGTTCAGACCTCGAGGGCTAATTCTTTTTCAATGATAAAAACCCATCTGTTTCCACCGAAAAACCTTTCAGGGGATCGTTTGCAACCGTTTGGCACCATTTTTGAGTGAACTGCAGAACGTCAGATTTTTGCTGAAATTGTGACCGCGCGGCTTAGGGATTTTTTCAAAAAAAAGTTGTTCAGACCTCGAGGGCTAATTCTGTTTCGATGATAAAAACCCATCTGTTTCCACCGAAAAACCTTTCAGGGGATCGTTTGCAACAGTTTGGAACCATTTTTGAGTGAACTGCAGAACGTCATATTTTTGCTGAAATTGTGACCGCGCGGCTTAGGGATTTTTTTAAAAAAAGTTATTCAGACCTTGCGGGAAAATTCTTTTTCAATGATAAAAACCCATCTGTTTCCACCAAAAAACCTTTCAGGGGATCGTTTGCAACACTTTGGTAGCATTTTTGAGTGAATTGCAGAACGTCATATTTTTGCTGAAATTGTGACCGCGCGGCTTAGGGATTTTTTCAAAAAAAAGTTGTTCAGACCTCGAGGGCTAATTCTTTTTCAATGATAAAAACCCATCTGTTTCCACCGAAAAACCTTTCAGGGGATCGTTTGCAACAGTTTGGTACCATTTTTGAGTGAATTGCAGAACGTCATATATTTGCTGAAATTGTGACCGCGCGGCTTAGGGATTTTTTTAAAAAAAAGTTGTTCAGACCTCGAGGGCTAATTCTTTTTCAATGATAAAAACCCATCTGTTTCCACCGAAAAACCTTTCAGGGGATCGTTTGCAACAGTTTGGTACCATTTTTGAGTGAATTGCAGAACGTCATATTTTTGCTGAAATTGTGACCGCGCGGGTTAGGGATTTTTTCAAAAAAAAGTTGTTCAGACCTCGAGGGCTAATTCTTTTTCAATGATAAAAACCCATCTGTTTCCACCAAAAAACCTTTCAGGGGATCGTTTGCAACACTTTGGTTCCATTTTTGAGTGAATTGCAGAACGTCATATTTTTGCTGAAATTGTGACCGCGCGGCTTAGGGATTTTTTCAAAAAAAAGTTGTTCAGACCTCGAGGGCTAATTCTTTTTCAATGATAAAAACCCATCTGTTTCCACCAAAAAACCTTTCAGGGGATCGTTTGCAACAGTTTGGTACCATTTTTGAGTGAACTGCAGAACGTCATATATTTGCTGAAATTGTGACCGCGCGGCTTAGGGTTTTTTTCAAAAAAAAGTTGTTCAAACCTCGAGGGCTAATTCTGTTTCGATGATAAAAACCCATCTGTTTCCACCGAAAAACCTTTCAGGGGATCGTTTGCAACAGTCTGGAACCATTTTTGAGTGAACTGCAGAACGTCATATTTTTGCTGAAATTGTGACCGCGCGGCTTAGGGATTTTTTCAAAAAAAAGTTGTTCAGACCTCGAGGGCTAATTCTTTTTCAATGATAAAAACCCATCTGTTTCCACCAAAAAACCTTTCAGGGGATCGTTTGCAACACTTTGGTTCCATTTTTGAGTGAATTGCAGAACGTCATATTTTTGCTGAAATTGTGACCGCGCGGCTTAGGGATTTTTTCAAAAAAAAGTTGTTCAGACCTCGAGGGCTAATTCTTTTTCAATGATAAAAACCCATCAGTTTCCACCGAAAAACCTTTCAGGGGATTGTTTGCAACAGTTTGGTACCATTTTTGAGTGAATTGCAGAACGTCATATATTTGCTCAAATTGTGACCGCGCGGCTTAGGGATTTTTTTTAAAAAAAGTTGTTCAGACCTCGAGGGCTAATTCTTTTTCAATGATAAAAACCCATCTGTTTCCACCGAAAAACCTTTCAGGGGATCGTTTGCAACAGTTTGGTACCATTTTTGAGTGAATTGCAGAACGTCATATTTTTGCTGAAATTGTGACCGCGCGGCTTAGGGATTTTTTCAAAAAAAAGTTGTTCAGACCTCGAGGGCTAATTCTTTTTCAATGATAAAAACCCATCTGTTTCCACCGAAAAACCTTTCAGGGGATCGTTTGCAACACTTTGGTACCATTTTTGAGTGAATTGCAGAACGTCATATATTTGCTGAAATTGTGACCGCGCGGCTTAGGGATTTTTTTTAAAAAAAAGTTGTTCAGACCTCGAGGGCTAATTCTTTTTCAATGATAAAAACCCATCTGTTTCCACCGAAAAACCTTTCAGGGGATCGTTTGCAACAGTTTGGTACCATTTTTGAGTGAATTGCAGAACGTCATATTTTTGCTGAAATTGTGACCGCGCGGGTTAGGGATTTTTTCAAAAAAAAGTTGTTCAGACCTCGAGGGCTAATTCTTTTTCAATGATAAAAACCCATCTGTTTCCACCGAAAAACCTTTCAGGGGATCGTTTGCAACACTTTGGTACCATTTTTGAGTGAATTGCAGAACGTCATATATTTGCTGAAATTGTGACCGCGCGGCTTAGGGATTTTTTCAAAAAAAAGTTGTTCAGACCTCGAGGGCTAATTCTGTTTCGATGATAAAAACCCATCTGTTTCCACCGAAAAACCTTTCAGGGGATCGTTTGCAACAGTTTGGAACCATTTTTGAGTGAACTGCAGAAAGTCAGATTTTTGCTGAAATTGTGACCGCGCGGCTTAGGTATTTTTATTTCAAAAAGTTATTCAGACCTTGCGGGAAAATTCTTTTTCAATGATAAAAACCCATCTGTTTCCACCGAAAAACCTTTCAGGGGATCGTTTGCAACAGTTTGGAACCATTTTTGAGTGAACTGCAGAAAGTCAGATTTTTGCTGAAATTGTGACCGCGCGGCTTAGGTATTTTTTTTTCAAAAAGTTATTCAGACCTTGCGGGAAAATTCTTTTTCAATGATAAAAACCCATCTGTTTCCACCAAAAAACCTTTCAGGGGATCGTTTGCAACAGTTTGGTACCATTTTTGAGTGAACTGCAGAACGTCATATATTTGCTGAAATTGTGACCGCGCGGCTTAGGGATTTTTTCAAAAAAAAGTTGTTCAGACCTCGAGGGCTAATTCTGTTTCGATGATAAAAACCCATCTGTTTCCACCGAAAAACCTTTCAGGGGATCGTTTGCAACAGTTTGGAACCATTTTTGAGTGAACTGCAGAACGTCAGATTTTTGCTGAAATTGTGACCGCGCGGCTTAGGGATTTTTTTAAAAAAAGTTATTCAGACCTTGCGGGAAAATTCTTTTTCAATGATAAAAACCCATCTGTTTCCACCAAAAAACCTTTCAGGGGATCGTTTGCAACACTTTGGTAGCATTTTTGAGTGAATTGCAGAACGTCATATTTTTGCTGAAATTGTGACCGCGCGGCTTAGGGATTTTTTCAAAAAAAAGTTGTTCAGACCTCGAGGGCTAATTCTTTTTCAATGATAAAAACCCATCAGTTTCCACCGAAAAACCTTTCAGGGGATCGTTTGCAACAGTTTGGTACCATTTTTGAGTGAATTTCAGAACGTCATATATTTGGTGAAATTGTGACCGCGCGGCTTAGGGATTTTTTTTAAAAAAAGTTGTTCAGACCTCGAGGGCTAATTCTTTTTCAATGATAAAAACCCATCTGTTTCCACCGAAAAACCTTTCAGGGGATCGTTTGCAACACTTTGGTACCATTTTTGAGTGAATTGCAGAACGTCATATATTTGCTGAAATTGTGACCGCGCGGCTTAGGGATTTTTTCAAAAAAAAGTTGTTCAGACCTCGAGGGCTAATTCTGTTTCGATGATAAAAACCCATCTGTTTCCACCGAAAAACCTTTCAGGGGATCGTTTGCAACAGTTTGGAACCATTTTTGAGTGAACTGCAGAAAGTCAGATTTTTGCTGAAATTGTGACCGCGCGGCTTAGGTATTTTTTTTTCAAAAAGTTATTCAGACCTTGCGGGAAAATTCTTTTTCAATGATAAAAACCCATCTGTTTCCACCGAAAAACCTTTCAGGGGATCGTTTGCAACAGTTTGGAACCATTTTTGAGTGAACTGCAGAAAGTCAGATTTTTGCTGAAATTGTGACCGCGCGGCTTAGGTATTTTTTTTTCAAAAAGTTATTCAGACCTTGCGGGAAAATTCTTTTTCAATGATAAAAACCCATCTGTTTCCACCGAAAAACCTTTCAGGGGATCGTTTGCAACCGTTTGGCACCATTTTTGAGTGAATTGCAGAACGTCAGATTTTTGCTGAAATTGTGACCGCGCGGCTTAGGGATTTTTTCAAAAAAAAGTTGTTCAGACCTCGAGGGCTAATTCTTTTTCAATGATAAAAACCCATCTGTTTCCACCGAAAAACCTTTCAGGGGATCGTTTGCAACAGTTTGGTACCATTTTTGAGTGAATTGCAGAACGTCATATATTTGCTGAAATTGTGACCGCGCGGCTTAGGGATTTTTTAAAAAAAAAAGTTGTTCAGACCTCGAGGGCTAATTCTTTTTCAATGATAAAAACCCATCTGTTTCCACCGAAAAACCTTTCAGGGGATCGTTTGCAACAGTTTGGTACCATTTTTGAGTGAATTGCAGAACGTCATATTTTTGCTGAAATTGTGACCGCGCGGGTTAGGGATTTTTTCAAAAAAAAGTTGTTCAGACCTCGAGGGCTAATTCTTTTTCAATGATAAAAACCCATCTGTTTCCACCGAAAAACCTTTCAGGGGATCGTTTGCAACAGTTTGGTACCATTTTTGAGTGAATTGCAGAACGTCATATTTTTGCTGAAATTGTGACCGCGCGGCTTAGGGATTTTTTCAAAAAAAAGTTGTTCAGACCTCGAGGGCTAATTCTTTTTCAATGATAAAAACCCATCTGTTTCCACCGAAAAACCTTTCAGGGGATCGTTTGCAACAGTTTGGCACCATTTTTGAGTGAACTGCAGAACGTCAGATTTTTGCTGAAATTGTGACCGCGCGGCTTAGGTATTTTTTCAAAAAAAGTTATTCAGACCTTGCGGGAAAATTCTTTTTCAATGATAAAAACCCATCTGTTTCCACCGAAAAACCTTTCAGGGGATCGTTTGCAACCGTTTGGCACCATTTTTGAGTGAATTGCAGAACGTCATATTTTTGCTGAAATTGTGACCGCGCAGCTTAGGGATTTTTTCAAAAAAAAGTTGTTCAGACCTCGAGGGCTAATTCTGTTTCGATGATAAAAACCCATCTGTTTCCACCGAAAAACCTTTCAGGGGATCGTTTGCAACAGTTTGGAACCATTTTTGAGTGAACTGCAGAACGTCATATATTTGCTGAAATTGTGACCGCGCGGCTTAGGGATTTTTTCAAAAAAAAGTTGTTCAGACCTCGAGGGCTAATTCTTTTTCAATGATAAAAACCCATCTGTTTCCACCGAAAAACCTTTCAGGGGATCGTTTGCAACACTTTGGTACCATTTTTGAGTGAATTGCAGAACGTCATATTTTTGCTGAAATTGTGACCGCGCGGCTTAGGGATTTTTTCAAAAAAAAGTTGTTCAGACCTCGAGGGCTAATTCTTTTTCAATGATAAAAACCCATCTGTTTCCACCAAAAAACCTTTCAGGGGATCGTTTGCAACAGTTTGGTACCATTTTTGAGTGAACTGCAGAACGTCATATATTTGCTGAAATTGTGACCGCGCGGCTTAGGGGTTTTTTCAAAAAAAAGTTGTTCAAACCTCGAGGGCTAATTCTGTTTCGATGATAAAAACCCATCTGTTTCCACCGAAAAACCTTTCAGGGGATCGTTTGCAACAGTTTGGAACCATTTTTGAGTGAACTGCAGAAAGTCAGATTTTTGCTGAAATTGTGACCGCGCGGCTTAGGTATTTTTTTTTCAAAAAGTTATTCAGACCTTGCGGGAAAATTCTTTTTCAATGATAAAAACCCATCTGTTTCCACCGAAAAACCTTTCAGGGGATCGTTTGCAACCGTTTGGCACCATTTTTGAGTGAATTGCAGAACGTCAGATTTTTGCTGAAATTGTGACCGCGCGGCTTAGGGATTTTTTCAAAAAAAAGTTGTTCAGACCTCGAGGGCTAATTCTTTTTCAATGATAAAAACCCATCTGTTTCCACCGAAAAACCTTTCAGGGGATCGTTTGCAACAGTTTGGTACCATTTTTGAGTGAATTGCAGAACGTCATATATTTGCTGAAATTGTGACCGCGCGGCTTAGGGATTTTTTTTAAAAAAAAGTTGTTCAGACCTCGAGGGCTAATTCTTTTTCAATGATAAAAACCCATCTGTTTCCACCGAAAAACCTTTCAGGGGATCGTTTGCAACAGTTTGGTACCATTTTTGAGTGAATTGCAGAACGTCAGATTTTTGCTGAAATTGTGACCGCGCGGCTTAGGGATTTTTTCAAAAAAAAGTTGTTCAGACCTCGAGGGCTAATTCTTTTTCAATGATAAAAACCCATCTGTTTCCACCGAAAAACCTTTCAGGGGATCGTTTGCAACAGTTTGGTACCATTTTTGAGTGAATTGCAGAACGTCATATATTTGCTGAAATTGTGACCGCGCGGCTTAGGGATTTTTTTAAAAAAAAAGTTGTTCAGACCTCGAGGGCTAATTCTTTTTCAATGATAAAAACCCATCTGTTTCCACCGAAAAACCTTTCAGGGGATCGTTTGCAACAGTTTGGTACCATTTTTGAGTGAATTGCAGAACGTCATATTTTTGCTGAAATTGTGACCGCGCGGGTTAGGGATTTTTTCAAAAAAAAGTTGTTCAGACCTCGAGGGCTAATTCTTTTTCAATGATAAAAACCCATCTGTTTCCACCGAAAAACCTTTCAGGGGATCGTTTGCAACAGTTTGGTACCATTTTTGAGTGAATTGCAGAACGTCATATTTTTGCTGAAATTGTGACCGCGCGGGTTAGGGATTTTTTCAAAAAAAAGTTGTTCAGACCTCGAGGGCTAATTCTTTTTCAATGATAAAAACCCATCTGTTTCCACCGAAAAACCTTTCAGGGGATCGTTTGCAACAGTTTGGCACCATTTTTGAGTGAACTGCAGAACGTCAGATTTTTGCTGAAATTGTGACCGCGCGGCTTAGGTATTTTTTCAAAAAAAGTTATTCAGACCTTGCGGGAAAATTCTTTTTCAATGATAAAAACCCATCTGTTTCCACCGAAAAACCTTTCAGGGGATCGTTTGCAACCGTTTGGCACCATTTTTGAGTGAATTGCAGAACGTCATATTTTTGCTGAAATTGTGACCGCGCGGCTTAGGGATTTTTTCAAAAAAAAGTTGTTCAGACCTCGAGGGCTAATTCTTTTTCAATGATAAAAACCCATCTGTTTCCACCAAAAAACCTTTCAGGGGATCGTTTGCAACAGTTTGGTACCATTTTTGAGTGAACTGCAGAACGTCATATATTTGCTGAAATTGTGACCGCGCGGCTTAGGGATTTTTTCAAAAAAAAGTTGTTCAGACCTCGAGGGCTAATTCTGTTTCGATGATAAAAACCCATCTGTTTCCACCGAAAAACCTTTCAGGGGATCGTTTGCAACAGTTTGGAACCATTTTTGAGTGAACTGCAGAACGTCAGATTTTTGCTGAAATTGTGACCGCGCGGCTTAGGGATTTTTTTAAAAAAAGTTATTCAGACCTTGCGGGAAAATTCTTTTTCAATGATAAAAACCCATCTGTTTCCACCAAAAAACCTTTCAGGGGATCGTTTGCAACACTTTGGTAGCATTTTTGAGTGAATTGCAGAACGTCATATTTTTGCTGAAATTGTGACCGCGCGGCTTAGGGATTTTTTCAAAAAAAAGTTGTTCAGACCTCGAGGGCTAATTCTTTTTCAATGATAAAAACCCATCAGTTTCCACCGAAAAACCTTTCAGGGGATCGTTTGCAACAGTTTGGTACCATTTTTGAGTGAATTGCAGAACGTCATATATTTGGTGAAATTGTGACCGCGCGGCTTAGGGATTTTTTTTAAAAAAAGTTGTTCAGACCTCGAGGGCTAATTCTTTTTCAATGATAAAAACCCATCTGTTTCCACCGAAAAACCTTTCAGGGGATCGTTTGCAACAGTTTGGTACCATTTTTGAGTGAATTGCAGAACGTCATATTTTTGCTGAAATTGTGACCGCGCGGGTTAGGGATTTTTTCAAAAAAAAGTTGTTCAGACCTCGAGGGCTAATTCTTTTTCAATGATAAAAACCCATCTGTTTCCACCGAAAAACCTTTCAGGGATTCGTTTGCAACACTTTGGTACCATTTTTGAGTGAATTGCAGAACGTCATATATTTGCTGAAATTGTGACCGCGCGGCTTAGGGATTTTTTCAAAAAAAAGTTGTTCAGACCTCGAGGGCTAATTCTGTTTCGATGATAAAAACCCATCTGTTTCCACCGAAAAACCTTTCAGGGGATCGTTTGCAACAGTTTGGAACCATTTTTGAGTGAACTGCAGAAAGTCAGATTTTTGCTGAAATTGTGACCGCGCGGCTTAGGTATTTTTTTTTCAAAAAGTTATTCAGACCTTGCGGGAAAATTCTTTTTCAATGATAAAAACCCATCTGTTTCCACCGAAAAACCTTTCATGGGATCGTTTGCAACCGTTTGGCACCATTTTTGAGTGAATTGCAGAACGTCAGATTTTTGCTGAAATTGTGACCGCGCGGCTTAGGGATTTTTTCAAAAAAAAGTTGTTCAGACCTCGAGGGCTAATTCTTTTTCAATGATAAAAACCCATCTGTTTCCACCGAAAAACCTTTCAGGGGATCGTTTGCAACAGTTTGGTACCATTTTTGAGTGAATTGCAGAACGTCATATATTTGCTGAAATTGTGACCGCGCGGATTAGGGATTTTTTTAAAAAAAAAGTTGTTCAGACCTCGAGGGCTAATTCTTTTTCAATGATAAAAACCCATCTGTTTCCACCGAAAAACCTTTCAGGGGATCTTTTGCAACAGTTTGGTACCATTTTTGAGTGAATTGCAGAACGTCATATTTTTGCTGAAATTGTGACCGCGCGGGTTAGGGATTTTTTCAAAAAAAAGTTGTTCAGACCTCGAGGGCTAATTCTTTTTCAATGATAAAAACCCATCTGTTTCCACCGAAAAACCTTTCAGGGGATCGTTTGCAACAGTTTGGCACCATTTTTGAGTGAACTGCAGAACGTCAGATTTTTGCTGAAATTGTGACCGCGCGGCTTAGGTATTTTTTCAAAAAAAGTTATTCAGACCTTGCGGGAAAATTCTTTTTCAATGATAAAAACCCATCTGTTTCCACCGAAAAACCTTTCAGGGGATCGTTTGCAACCGTTTGGCACCATTTTTGAGTGAATTGCAGAACGTCATATTTTTGCTGAAATTGTGACCGCGCAGCTTAGGGATTTTTTCAAAAAAAAGTTGTTCAGACCTCGAGGGCTAATTCTTTTTCAATGATAAAAACCCATCTGTTTCCACCAAAAAACCTTTCAGGGGATCGTTTGCAACAGTTTGGTACCATTTTTGAGTGAACTGCAGAACGTCATATATTTGCTGAAATTGTGACCGCGCGGCTTAGGGATTTTTTCAAAAAAAAGTTGTTCAGACCTCGAGGGCTAATTCTGTTTCGATGATAAAAACCCATCTGTTTCCACCGAAAAACCTTTCAGGAGATCGTTTGCAACAGTTTGGAACCATTTTTGAGTGAACTGCAGAACGTCAGATTTTTGCTGAAATTGTGACCGCGCGGCTTAGGGATTTTTTTAAAAAAAGTTATTCAGACCTTGCGGGAAAATTCTTTTTCAATGATAAAAACCCATCTGTTTCCACCAAAAAACCTTTCAGGGGATCGTTTGCAACACTTTGGTAGCATTTTTGAGTGAATTGCAGAACGTCATATTTTTGCTGAAATTGTGACCGCGCGGCTTAGGGATTTTTTAAAAAAAAAGTTGTTCAGACCTCGAGGGCTAATTCTTTTTCAATGATAAAAACCCATCAGTTTCCACCGAAAAACCTTTCAGGGGATCGTTTGCAACAGTTTGGTACCATTTTTGAGTGAATTGCAGAACGTCATATATTTGCTGAAATTGTGACCGCGCGGCTTAGGGATTTTTTTTAAAAAAAGTTGTTCAGACCTCGAGGGCTAATTCTTTTTCAATGATAAAAACCCATCTGTTTCCACCGAAAAACCTTTCAGGGGATCGTTTGCAACAGTTTGGTACCATTTTTGAGTGAATTGCAGAACGTCATATTTTTGCTGAAATTGTGACCGCGCGGCTTAGGGATTTTTTCAAAAAAAAGTTGTTCAGACCTCGAGGGCTAATTCTTTTTCAATGATAAAAACCCATCTGTTTCCACCGAAAAAACTTTCAGGGGATCGTTTGCAACACTTTGGTACCATTTTTGAGTGAATTGCAGAACGTCATATTTTTGCTGAAATTGTGACCGCGCGGCTTAGGGATTTTTTCAAAAAAAAGTTGTTCAGACCTCGAGGGCTAATTCTTTTTCAATGATAAAAACCCATCTGTTTCCACCGAAAAACCTTTCAGGGGATCGTTTGCAACAGTTTGGTACCATTTTTGAGTGAACTGCAGAACGTCATATATTTGCTGAAATTGTGACCGCGCGGCTTAGGGGTTTTTTCAAAAAAAAGTTGTTCAAACCTCGAGGGCTAATTCTGTTTCGATGATAAAAACCCATCTGTTTCCACCGAAAAACCTTTCAGGGGATCTTTTGCAACAGTTTGGTACCATTTTTGAGTGAATTGCAGAACGTCATATTTTTGCTGAAATTGTGACCGCGCGGGTTAGGGATTTTTTCAAAAAAAAGTTGTTCAGACCTCGAGGGCTAATTCTTTTTCAATGATAAAAACCCATCTGTTTCCACCGAAAAACCTTTCAGGGGATCGTTTGCAACAGTTTGGCACCATTTTTGAGTGAACTGCAGAACGTCAGATTTTTGCTGAAATTGTGACCGCGTTGCTTAGGTATTTTTTCAAAAAAAGTTATTCAGACATTGCGGGAAAATTCTTTTTCAATGATAAAAACCCATCTGTTTCCACCGAAAAACCTTTCAGGGGATCGTTTGCAACCGTTTGGCACCATTTTTGAGTGAATTGCAGAACGTCATATTTTTGCTGAAATTGTGACCGCGCAGCTTAGGGATTTTTTCAAAAAAAAGTTGTTCAGACCTCGAGGGCTAATTCTTTTTCAATGATAAAAACCCATCTGTTTCCACCAAAAAACCTTTCAGGGGATCGTTTGCAACAGTTTGGTACCATTTTTGAGTGAACTGCAGAACGTCATATATTTGCTGAAATTGTGACCGCGCGGCTTAGGGATTTTTTCAAAAAAAAGTTGTTCAGACCTCGAGGGCTAATTCTGTTTCGATGATAAAAACCCATCTGTTTCCACCGAAAAACCTTTCAGGAGATCGTTTGCAACAGTTTGGAACCATTTTTGAGTGAACTGCAGAACGTCAGATTTTTGCTGAAATTGTGACCGCGCGGCTTAGGGATTTTTTTAAAAAAAGTTATTCAGACCTTGCGGGAAAATTCTTTTTCAATGATAAAAACCCATCTGTTTCCACCAAAAAACCTTTCAGGGGATCGTTTGCAACACTTTGGTAGCATTTTTGAGTGAATTGCAGAACGTCATATTTTTGCTGAAATTGTGACCGCGCGGCTTAGGGATTTTTTTAAAAAAAAGTTGTTCAGACCTCGAGGGCTAATTCTTTTTCAATGATAAAAACCCATCAGTTTCCACCGAAAAACCTTTCAGGGGATCGTTTGCAACAGTTTGGTACCATTTTTGAGTGAATTGCAGAACGTCATATATTTGCTGAAATTGTGACCGCGCGGCTTAGGGATTTTTTTTAAAAAAAGTTGTTCAGACCTCGAGGGCTAATTCTTTTTCAATGATAAAAACCCATCTGTTTCCACCGAAAAACCTTTCAGGGGATCGTTTGCAACAGTTTGGTACCATTTTTGAGTGAATTGCAGAACGTCATATTTTTGCTGAAATTGTGACCGCGCGGCTTAGGGATTTTTTCAAAAAAAAGTTGTTCAGACCTCGAGGGCTAATTCTTTTTCAATGATAAAAACCCATCTGTTTCCACCGAAAAACCTTTCAGGGGATCGTTTGCAACACTTTGGTACCATTTTTGAGTGAATTGCAGAACGTCATATTTTTGCTGAAATTGTGACCGCGCGGCTTAGGGATTTTTTCAAAAAAAAGTTGTTCAGACCTCGAGGGCTAATTCTTTTTCAATGATAAAAACCCATCTGTTTCCACCGAAAAACCTTTCAGGGGATCGTTTGCAACAGTTTGGTACCATTTTTGAGTGAACTGCAGAACGTCATATATTTGCTGAAATTGTGACCGCGCGGCTTAGGGGTTTTTTCAAAAAAAAGTTGTTCAAACCTCGAGGGCTAATTCTGTTTCGATGATAAAAACCCATCTGTTTCCACCGAAAAACCTTTCAGGGGATCGTTTGCAACAGTCTGGAACCATTTTTGAGTGAACTGCAGAACGTCAGATTTTTGCTGAAATTGTGACCGCGCGGCTTAGGTATTTTTTTAAAAAAAGTTAGTGAGACCTTGCGGGAAAATTCTTTTTCAATGATAAAAACCCATCTGTTTCCACCAAAAAACCTTTCAGGGGATCGTTTGCAACACTTTGGTTCCATTTTTGAGTGAATTGCAGAACGTCATATTTTTGCTGAAATTGTGACCGCGCGGCTTAGGGATTTTTTCAAAAAAAAGTTGTTCAGACCTCGAGGGCTAATTCTTTTTCAATGATAAAAACCCATCTGTTTCCACCGAAAAACCTTTCAGGGGATCGTTTGCAACAGTCTGGAACCATTTTTGAGTGAACTGCAGAACGTCAGATTTTTGCTGAAATTGTGACCGCGCGGCTTAGGTATTTTTTTAAAAAAAGTTAGTGAGACCTTGCGGGAAAATTCTTTTTCAATGATAAAAACCCATCTGTTTCCACCGAAAAACCTTTCAGGGGATCGTTTCCAACCGTTTGGCACCATTTTTGAGTGAATTGCAGAACGTCAGATTTTTGCTGAAATTGTGACCGCGCGGCTTAGGGATTTTTTCAAAAAAAAGTTGTTCAGACCTCGAGGGCTAATTCTTTTTCAATGATAAAAACCCATCTGTTTCCACCGAAAAACCTTTCAGGGGATCGTTTGCAACAGTTTGGTACCATTTTTGAGTGAATTGCAGAACGTCATATATTTGCTGAAATTGTGACCGCGCGGCTTAGGGATTTTTTTTAAAAAAAGTTGTTCAGACCTCGAGGGCTAAGTCTTTTTCAATGATAAAAACCCATCTGTTTCCACCGAAAAACCTTTCAGGGGATCGTTTGCAACAGTTTGGTACCATTTTTGAGTGAATTGCAGAACGTCATATTTTTGCTGAAATTGTGACCGCGCGGGTTAGGGATTTTTTCAAAAAAAAGTTGTTCAGACCTCGAGGGCTAATTCTTTTTCAATTATAAAAACCCATCTGTTTCCACCGAAAAACCTTTCAGGGGATCGTTTGCAACACTTTGGTACCATTTTTGAGTGAATTGCAGAACGTCATATATTTGCTGAAATTGTGACCGCGCGGCTTAGGGATTTTTTCAAAAAAAAGTTGTTCAGACCTCGAGGGCTAATTCTGTTTCGATGATAAAAACCCATCTGTTTCCACCGAAAAACCTTTCAGGGGATCGTTTGCAACAGTTTGGAACCATTTTTGAGTGAATTGCAGAACGTCATATATTTGCTGAAATTGTGACCGCGCGGCTTAGGGATTTTTTTTAAAAAAAGTTGTTCAGACCTCGAGGGCTAAGTCTTTTTCAATGATAAAAACCCATCTGTTTCCACCGAAAAACCTTTCAGGGGATCGTTTGCAACAGTTTGGTACCATTTTTGAGTGAATTGCAGAACGTAATATTTTTGCTGAAATTGTGACCGCGCGGGTTAGGGATTTTTTCAAAAAAAAGTTGTTCAGACCTCGAGGGCTAATTCTTTTTCAATGATAAAAACCCATCTGTTTCCACCGAAAAACCTTTCAGGGGATCGTTTGCAACACTTTGGTACCATTTTTGAGTGAATTGCAGAACGTCATATATTTGCTGAAATTGTGACCGCGCGGCTTAGGGATTTTTTCAAAAAAAAGTTGTTCAGACCTCGAGGGCTAATTCTGTTTCGATGATAAAAACCCATCTGTTTCCACCGAAAAACCTTTCAGGGGATCGTTTGCAACAGTTTGGAACCATTTTTGAGTGAACTGCAGAACGTCATATATTTGCTGAAATTGTGACCGCGCGGCTTAGGGATTTTTTCAAAAAAAAGTTGTTCAGACCTCGAGGGCTAATTCTGTTTCGATGATAAAAACCCATCTGTTTCCACCGAAAAACCTTTCAGGGGATCGTTTGCAACAGTTTGGAACCATTTTTGAGTGAACTGCAGAACGTCAGATTTTTGCTGAAATTGTGACCGCGCGGCTTAGGGATTTTTTTAAAAAAAGTTATTCAGACCTTGCGGGAAAATTCTTTTTCAATGATAAAAACCCATCTGTTTCCACCAAAAAACCTTTCAGGGGATCGTTTGCAACACTTTGGTAGCATTTTTGAGTGAATTGCAGAACGTCATATTTTTGCTGAAATTGTGACCGCGCGGCTTAGGGATTTTTTCAAAAAAAAGTTGTTCAGACCTCGAGGGCTAATTCTTTTTCAATGATAAAAACCCATCAGTTTCCACCGAAAAACCTTTCAGGGGATCGTTTGCAACAGTTTGGTACCATTTTTGAGTGAATTGCAGAACGTCATATATTTGCTGAAATTGTGACCGCGCGGCTTAGGGATTTTTTTTAAAAAAAGTTGTTCAGACCTCGAGGGCTAATTCTTTTTCAATGATAAAAACCCATCTGTTTCCACCGAAAAACCTTTCAGGGGATCGTTTGCAACAGTTTGGTACCATTTTTGAGTGAATTGCAGAACGTCATATTTTTGCTGAAATTGTGACCGCGCGGGTTAGGGATTTTTTCAAAAAAAAGTTGTTCAGACCTCGAGGGCTAATTCTTTTTCAATGATAAAAACCCATCTGTTTCCACCGAAAAACCTTTCAGGGGATCGTTTGCAACACTTTGGTACCATTTTTGAGTGAATTGCAGAACGTCATATTTTTGCTGAAATTGTGACCGCGCGGCTTAGGGATTTTTTCAAAAAAAAGTTGTTCAGACCTCGAGGGCTAATTCTTTTTCAATGATAAAAACCCATCTGTTTCCACCAAAAAACCTTTCAGGGGATCGTTTGCAACAGTTTGGTACCATTTTTGAGTGAACTGCAGAACGTCATATATTTGCTGAAATTGTGACCGCGCGGCTTAGGGGTTTTTTCAAAAAAAAGTTGTTCAAACCTCGAGGGCTAATTCTGTTTCGATGATAAAAACCCATCTGTTTCCACCGAAAAACCTTTCAGGGGATCGTTTGCAACAGTCTGGAACCATTTTTGAGTGAACTGCAGAACGTCAGATTTTTGCTGAAATTGTGACCGCGCGGCTTAGGTATTTTTTTAAAAAAAGTTAGTGAGACCTTGCGGGAAAATTCTTTTTCAATGATAAAAACCCATCTGTTTCCACCAAAAAACCTTTCAGGGGATCGTTTGCAACACTTTGGTTCCATTTTTGAGTGAATTGCAGAACGTCATATTTTTGCTGAAATTGTGACCGCGCGGCTTAGGGATTTTTTCAAAAAAAAGTTGTTCAGACCTCGAGGGCTAATTCTTTTTCAATGATAAAAACCCATCTGTTTCCACCGAAAAACCTTTCAGGGGATCGTTTGCAACAGTCTGGAACCATTTTTGAGTGAACTGCAGAACGTCAGATTTTTGCTGAAATTGTGACCGCGCGGCTTAGGTATTTTTTTAAAAAAAGTTAGTGAGACCTTGCGGGAAAATTCTTTTTCAATGATAAAAACCCATCTGTTTCCACCGAAAAACCTTTCAGGGGATCGTTTCCAACCGTTTGGCACCATTTTTGAGTGAATTGCAGAACGTCAGATTTTTGCTGAAATTGTGACCGCGCGGCTTAGGGATTTTTTCAAAAAAAAGTTGTTCAGACCTCGAGGGCTAATTCTTTTTCAATGATAAAAACCCATCTGTTTCCACCGAAAAACCTTTCAGGGGATCGTTTGCAACAGTTTGGTACCATTTTTGAGTGAATTGCAGAACGTCATATATTTGCTGAAATTGTGACCGCGCGGCTTAGGGATTTTTTTTAAAAAAAGTTGTTCAGACCTCGAGGGCTAAGTCTTTTTCAATGATAAAAACCCATCTGTTTCCACCGAAAAACCTTTCAGGGGATCGTTTGCAACAGTTTGGTACCATTTTTGAGTGAATTGCAGAACGTCATATTTTTGCTGAAATTGTGACCGCGCGGGTTAGGGATTTTTTCAAAAAAAAGTTGTTCAGACCTCGAGAGCTAATTCTTTTTCAATTATAAAAACCCATCTGTTTCCACCGAAAAACCTTTCAGGGGATCGTTTGCAACACTTTGGTACCATTTTTGAGTGAATTGCAGAACGTCATATATTTGCTGAAATTGTGACCGCGCGGCTTAGGGATTTTTTCAAAAAAAAGTTGTTCAGACCTCGAGGGCTAATTCTGTTTCGATGATAAAAACCCATCTGTTTCCACCGAAAAACCTTTCAGGGGATCGTTTGCAACAGTTTGGAACCATTTTTGAGTGAATTGCAGAACGTCATATATTTGCTGAAATTGTGACCGCGCGGCTTAGGGATTTTTTTTAAAAAAAGTTGTTCAGACCTCGAGGGCTAAGTCTTTTTCAATGATAAAAACCCATCTGTTTCCACCGAAAAACCTTTCAGGGGATCGTTTGCAACAGTTTGGTACCATTTTTGAGTGAATTGCAGAACGTAATATTTTTGCTGAAATTGTGACCGCGCGGGTTAGGGATTTTTTCAAAAAAAAGTTGTTCAGACCTCGAGGGCTAATTCTTTTTCAATGATAAAAACCCATCTGTTTCCACCGAAAAACCTTTCAGGGGATCGTTTGCAACACTTTGGTACCATTTTTGAGTGAATTGCAGAACGTCATATATTTGCTGAAATTGTGACCGCGCGGCTTAGGGATTTTTTCAAAAAAAAGTTGTTCAGACCTCGAGGGCTAATTCTGTTTCGATGATAAAAACCCATCTGTTTCCACCGAAAAACCTTTCAGGGGATCGTTTGCAACAGTTTGGAACCATTTTTGAGTGAACTGCAGAACGTCATATATTTGCTGAAATTGTGACCGCGCGGCTTAGGGATTTTTTCAAAAAAAAGTTGTTCAGACCTCGAGGGCTAATTCTGTTTCGATGATAAAAACCCATCTGTTTCCACCGAAAAACCTTTCAGGGGATCGTTTGCAACAGTTTGGAACCATTTTTGAGTGAACTGCAGAACGTCAGATTTTTGCTGAAATTGTGACCGCGCGGCTTAGGGATTTTTTTAAAAAAAGTTATTCAGACCTTGCGGGAAAATTCTTTTTCAATGATAAAAACCCATCTGTTTCCACCAAAAAACCTTTCAGGGGATCGTTTGCAACACTTTGGTAGCATTTTTGAGTGAATTGCAGAACGTCATATTTTTGCTGAAATTGTGACCGCGCGGCTTAGGGATTTTTTCAAAAAAAAGTTGTTCAGACCTCGAGGGCTAATTCTTTTTCAATGATAAAAACCCATCAGTTTCCACCGAAAAACCTTTCAGGGGATCGTTTGCAACAGTTTGGTACCATTTTTGAGTGAATTGCAGAACGTCATATATTTGCTGAAATTGTGACCGCGCGGCTTAGGGATTTTTTTTAAAAAAAGTTGTTCAGACCTCGAGGGCTAATTCTTTTTCAATGATAAAAACCCATCTGTTTCCACCGAAAAACCTTTCAGGGGATCGTTTGCAACAGTTTGGTACCATTTTTGAGTGAATTGCAGAACGTCATATTTTTGCTGAAATTGTGACCGCGCGGGTTAGGGATTTTTTCAAAAAAAAGTTGTTCAGACCTCGAGGGCTAATTCTTTTTCAATGATAAAAACCCATCTGTTTCCACCGAAAAACCTTTCAGGGATCGTTTGCAACACTTTGGTACCATTTTTGAGTGAATTGCAGAACGTCATATTTTGCTGAAATTGTGACCGCGCGCCTAGGGATTTTTTCAAAAAAAGTGTTCAGACCTCGAGGGCTAATTCTTTTTCAATGATAAAAACCCATCTGTTTCCACCAAAAAACCTTTCAGGGGATCGTTTGCAACAGTTTGGTACCATTTTTGAGTGAACTGCAGAACGTCATATATTTGCTGAAATTGTGACCGCGCGGCTTAGGGGTTTTTTCAAAAAAAAGTTGTTCAAACCTCGAGGGCTAATTCTGTTTCGATGATAAAAACCCATCTGTTTCCACCGAAAAACCTTTCAGGGATCGTTTGCAACAGTCTGGAACCATTTTTGAGTGAACTGCAGAACGTCAGATTTTTGCTGAAATTGTGACCGCGCGGCTTAGGTATTTTTTTAAAAAAAGTTAGTGAGACCTTGCGGAAAATTCTTTTTCAATGATAAAAACCCATCTGTTTCCACCAAAAAACCTTTCAGGGGATCGTTTGCAACACTTTGGTTCCATTTTTGAGTGAATTGCAGAACGTCATATTTTTGCTGAAATTGTGACCGCGCGGCTTAGGGATTTTTTCAAAAAAAAGTTGTTCAGACCTCGAGGGCTAATTCTTTTTCAATGATAAAAACCCATCTGTTTCCACCGAAAAACCTTTCAGGGATCGTTTGCAACAGTCTGGAACCATTTTTGAGTGAACTGCAGAACGTCAGATTTTTGCTGAAATTGTGACCGCGCGGCTTAGGTATTTTTTAAAAAAAGTTAGTGAGACCTTGCGGGAAAATTCTTTTTCAATGATAAAAACCCATCTGTTTCCACCGAAAAACCTTTCAGGGGATCGTTTCCAACCGTTTGGCACCATTTTTGAGTGAATTGCAGAACGTCAGATTTTTGCTGAAATTGTGACCGCGCGGCTTAGGGATTTTTTCAAAAAAAAGTTGTTCAGACCTCGAGGGCTAATTCTTTTTCAATGATAAAAACCCATCTGTTTCCACCGAAAAACCTTTCAGGGGATCGTTTGCAACCGTTTGGCACATTTTTGAGTGAATTGCAGAACGTCATATTTTGCTGAAATTGTGACCGCGCAGCTTAGGGATTTTTTCAAAAAAAAGTTGTTCAGACCTCGAGGGCTAATTCTTTTTCAATGATAAAAACCCATCTGTTTCACCAAAAAACCTTTCAGGGGATCGTTTGCAACAGTTTGGTACCATTTTTGAGTGAACTGCAGAACGTCATATATTTGCTGAAATTGTGACCGCGCGGCTTAGGGATTTTTTCAAAAAAAGTTGTTCAGACCTCGAGGGCTAATTCTGTTTCGATGATAAAAACCCATCTGTTTCCACCGAAAAACCTTTCAGGAGATCGTTTGCAACAGTTTGGAACCATTTTTGAGTGAACTGCAGAACGTCAGATTTTTGCTGAAATTGTGACCGCGCGGCTTAGGGATTTTTTAAAAAAGTTATTCAGACCTTGCGGAAAATTCTTTTTCAATGATAAAAACCCATCTGTTTCCACCAAAAAACCTTTCAGGGGATCGTTTGCAACACTTTGGTAGCATTTTGAGTGAATTGCAGAACGTCATATTTTTTGCTGAAATTGTGACCGCGCGGCTTAGGGATTTTTTAAAAAAAAAGTTGTTCAGACCTCGAGGGCTAATTCTTTTTCAATGATAAAAACCCATCAGTTTCCACCGAAAAACCTTTCAGGGGATCGTTTGCAACAGTTTGGTACCATTTTTGAGTGAATTGCAGAACGTCATATATTTGCTGAAATTGTGACCGCGCGGCTTAGGGATTTTTTTAAAAAAAGTTGTTCAGACCTCGAGGGCTAATTCTTTTTCAATGATAAAAACCCATCTGTTTCCACCGAAAAACCTTTCAGGGGATCGTTTGCAAACAGTTTGGTACCATTTTTGAGTGAATTGCAGAACGTCATATTTTGCTGAAAATTGTGACCGCGCGGCTTAGGGGATTTTTTCAAAAAAAAGTTGTTCAGACCTCGAGGGCTAATTCTTTTTCAATGATAAAAACCCATCTGTTTCCACCGAAAAACCTTTCAGGGGATCGTTTGCAACACTTTGGTACCATTTTTGAGTGAATTGCAGAACGTCATATTTTTGCTGAAATTGTGACCGCGCGGCTTAGGGATTTTTCAAAAAAAAGTTGTTCAGACCTCGAGGGCTAATTCTTTTTCAATGATAAAAACCCATCTGTTTCCACCGAAAAACCTTTCAGGGGATCGTTTGCAACAGTTTGGTACCATTTTTGAGTGAACTGCAGAACGTCATATATTTGCTGAAATTGTGACCGCGTGGCTTAGGGGTTTTTTCAAAAAAAAGTTGTTCAAACCTCGAGGGCTAATTCTGTTTCGATGATAAAAACCCATCTGTTTCCACCGAAAAACCTTTCAGGGGATCGTTTGCAACAGTCTGGAACCATTTTTGAGTGAACTGCAGAACGTCAGATTTTTGCTGAAATTGTGACCGCGCGGCTTAGGTATTTTTTTAAAAAAAGTTAGTGAGACCTTGCGGGAAAATTCTTTTTCAATGATAAAAACCCATCTGTTTCCACCAAAAAACCTTTCAGGGGATCGTTTGCAACACTTTGGTTCCATTTTTGAGTGAATTGCAGAACGTCATATTTTTGCTGAAATTGTGACCGCGCGGCTTAGGGATTTTTTCAAAAAAAAGTTGTTCAGACCTCGAGGGCTAATTCTTTTTCAATGATAAAAACCCATCTGTTTCCACCGAAAAACCTTTCAGGGGATCGTTTGCAACAGTCTGGAACCATTTTTGAGTGAACTGCAGAACGTCAGATTTTTGCTGAAATTGTGACCGCGCGGCTTAGGTATTTTTTTAAAAAAAGTTAGTGAGACCTTGCGGGAAAATTCTTTTTCAATGATAAAAACCCATCTGTTTCCACCGAAAAACCTTTCAGGGGATCGTTTCCAACCGTTTGGCACCATTTTTGAGTGAATTGCAGAACGTCAGATTTTTGCTGAAATTGTGACCGCGCGGCTTAGGGATTTTTTCAAAAAAAAGTTGTTCAGACCTCGAGGGCTAATTCTTTTTCAATGATAAAAACCCATCTGTTTCCACCGAAAAACCTTTCAGGGGATCGTTTGCAACAGTTTGGTACCATTTTTGAGTGAATTGCAGAACGTCATATATTTGCTGAAATTGTGACCGCGCGGCTTAGGGATTTTTTAAAAAAAGTTGTTCAGACCTCGAGGGCTAAGTCTTTTTCAATGATAAAAACCCATCTGTTTCCACCGAAAAACCTTTCAGGGGATCGTTTGCAACAGTTTGGTACCATTTTTGAGTGAATTGCAGAACGTCATATTTTTGCTGAAATTGTGACCGCGCGGGTTAGGGATTTTTTCAAAAAAAAGTTGTTCAGACCTCGAGGGCTAATTCTTTTTCAATTATAAAAACCCATCTGTTTCCACCGAAAAACCTTTCAGGGGATCGTTTGCAACACTTTGGTACCATTTTTGAGTGAATTGCAGAACGTCATATATTTGCTGAAATTGTGACCGCGCGGCTTAGGGATTTTTTCAAAAAAAAGTTGTTCAGACCTCGAGGGCTAATTCTGTTTCGATGATAAAAACCCATCTGTTTCCACCGAAAAACCTTTCAGGGGATCGTTTGCAACAGTTTGGAACCATTTTTGAGTGAACTGCAGAACTGAACTGCAGAACGTCATATATTTGCTGAAATTGTGACCGCGCGGCTTAGGGATTTTTTCAAAAAAAAGTTGTTCAGACCTCGAGGGCTAATTCTGTTTCGATGATAAAAACCCATCTGTTTCCACCGAAAAACCTTTCAGGGGATCGTTTGCAACAGTTTGGAACCATTTTTGAGTGAACTGCAGAACGTCAGATTTTTGCTGAAATTGTGACCGCGCGGCTTAGGGATTTTTTTAAAAAAAGTTATTCAGACCTTGCGGGAAAATTCTTTTTCAATGATAAAAACCCATCTGTTTCCACCAAAAAACCTTTCAGGGGATCGTTTGCAACACTTTGGTAGCATTTTTGAGTGAATTGCAGAACGTCATATTTTTGCTGAAATTGTGACCGCGCGGCTTAGGGATTTTTTCAAAAAAAAGTTGTTCAGACCTCGAGGGCTAATTCTTTTTCAATGATAAAAACCCATCAGTTTCCACCGAAAAACCTTTCAGGGGATCGTTTGCAACAGTTTGGTACCATTTTTGAGTGAATTGCAGAACGTCATATATTTGCTGAAATTGTGACCGCGCGGCTTAGGGATTTTTTTTAAAAAAAGTTGTTCAGACCTCGAGGGCTAAGTCTTTTTCAATGATAAAAACCCATCTGTTTCCACCGAAAAACCTTTCAGGGGATCGTTTGCAACAGTTTGGTACCATTTTTGAGTGAATTGCAGAACGTAATATTTTTGCTGAAATTGTGACCGCGCGGGTTAGGGATTTTTTCAAAAAAAAGTTGTTCAGACCTCGAGGGCTAATTCTTTTTCAATTATAAAAACCCATCTGTTTCCACCGAAAAACCTTTCAGGGGATCGTTTGCAACACTTTGGTACCATTTTTGAGTGAATTGCAGAACGTCATATATTTGCTGAAATTGTGACCGCGCGGCTTAGGGATTTTTTCAAAAAAAAGTTGTTCAGACCTCGAGGGCTAATTCTGTTTCGATGATAAAAACCCATCTGTTTCCACCGAAAAACCTTTCAGGGGATCGTTTGCAACAGTTTGGAACCATTTTTGAGTGAACTGCAGAACGTCATATATTTGCTGAAATTGTGACCGCGCGGCTTAGGGGTTTTTTCAAAAAAAAGTTGTTCAAACCTCGAGGGCTAATTCTGTTTCGATGATAAAAACCCATCTGTTTCCACCGAAAAACCTTTCAGGGGATCGTTTGCAACAGTCTGGAACCATTTTTGAGTGAACTGCAGAACGTCAGATTTTTGCTGAAATTGTGACCGCGCGGCTTAGGTATTTTTTTAAAAAAAGTTAGTGAGACCTTGCGGGAAAATTCTTTTTCAATGATAAAAACCCATCTGTTTCCACCAAAAAACCTTTCAGGGGATCGTTTGCAACACTTTGGTTCCATTTTTGAGTGAATTGCAGAACGTCATATTTTTGCTGAAATTGTGACCGCGCGGCTTAGGGATTTTTTCAAAAAAAAGTTGTTCAGACCTCGAGGGCTAATTCTTTTTCAATGATAAAAACCCATCTGTTTCCACCGAAAAACCTTTCAGGGGATCGTTTGCAACAGTCTGGAACCATTTTTGAGTGAACTGCAGAACGTCAGATTTTTGCTGAAATTGTGACCGCGCGGCTTAGGTATTTTTTTAAAAAAAGTTAGTGAGACCTTGCGGGAAAATTCTTTTTCAATGATAAAAACCCATCTGTTTCCACCGAAAAACCTTTCAGGGGATCGTTTCCAACCGTTTGGCACCATTTTTGAGTGAATTGCAGAACGTCAGATTTTTGCTGAAATTGTGACCGCGCGGCTTAGGGATTTTTTCAAAAAAAAGTTGTTCAGACCTCGAGGGCTAATTCTTTTTCAATGATAAAAACCCATCTGTTTCCACCGAAAAACCTTTCAGGGGATCGTTTGCAACAGTTTGGTACCATTTTTGAGTGAATTGCAGAACGTCATATATTTGCTGAAATTGTGACCGCGCGGCTTAGGGATTTTTTTTAAAAAAAGTTGTTCAGACCTCGAGGGCTAAGTCTTTTTCAATGATAAAAACCCATCTGTTTCCACTGAAAAACCTTTCAGGGGATCGTTTGCAACAGTTTGGTACCATTTTTGAGTGAATTGCAGAACGTAATATTTTTGCTGAAATTGTGACCGCGCGGGTTAGGGATTTTTTCAAAAAAAAGTTGTTCAGACCTCGAGGGCTAATTCTTTTTCAATTATAAAAACCCATCTGTTTCCACCGAAAAACCTTTCAGGGGATCGTTTGCAACACTTTGGTACCATTTTTGAGTGAATTGCAGAACGTCATATATTTGCTGAAATTGTGACCGCGCGGCTTAGGGATTTTTTCAAAAAAAAGTTGTTCAGACCTCGAGGGCTAATTCTGTTTCGATGATAAAAACCCATCTGTTTCCACCGAAAAACCTTTCAGGGGATCGTTTGCAACAGTTTGGAACCATTTTTGAGTGAACTGCAGAAAGTCAGATTTTTGCTGAAATTGTGACCACGCGGCTTAGGTATTTTTTTTTCAAAAAGTTATTCAGACCTTGCGGGAAAATTCTTTTTCAATGATAAAAACCCATCTGTTTCCACCGAAAAACCTTTCAGGGGATCGTTTGCAACCGTTTGGCACCATTTTTGAGTGAATTGCAGAACGTCAGATTTTTGCTGAAATTGTGACCGCGCGGCTTAGGGATTTTTTCAAAAAAAAGTTGTTCAGACCTCGAAGGCTAAGTCTTTTTCAATGATAAAAACCCATCTGTTTCCACCGAAAAACCTTTCAGGGGATCGTTTGCAACAGTTTGGCACCATTTTTGAGTGAATTGCAGAACGTCATATTTTTGCTGAAATTGTGACCGCGCGGCTTAGGGATTTTTTCAAAAAAAAGTTGTTCAGACCTCGAGGGCTAATTCTGTTTCGATGATAAAAACCCATCTGTTTTCACCGAAAAACCTTTCAGGGGATCGTTTGCAACAGTTTGGAACCATTTTTGAGTGAATTGCAGAACGTCAGATTTTTGCAGAAATTGTGACCGCGCGACTTAGGTATTTTTTCAAAAAAAGTTATTCAGACCTTGCGGGAAAATTCGTTTTCAATGATAAAAACCCATCTGTTTCCACCGAAAAACCTTTCAGGGGATCGTTTGCAACAGTTTGGCACCATTTTTGAGTGAATTGCAGAACGTCAGATTTTTGCTGAAATTGTGACCGCGCGGCTTAGGGATTTTTTCAAAAAAAAGTTGTTCAGAACTCGAGGGCTAATTCTTTTTCAATGATAAAAACCCATCTGTTTCCACCGAAAAACCTTTCAGGGGATCGTTTGCAACACTTTGGAACCATTTTTGAGTGAATTGCAGAACGTCATATTTTTGCTGAAATTGTGACCGCGCGGCTTAGGGATTTTTTCAAAAAAAAGTTGTTCAGACCTCGAGGGCTAATTCTTTTTCAATGATAAAAACCCATCTGTTTCCACCGAAAAACCTTTCAGGGGATCGTTTGCAACAGTTTGGTACCATTTTTGAGTGAATTGCAGAACGTCATATATTTGCTGAAATTGTGACCGCGCGGCTTAGGGATTTTTTCAAAAAAAAGTTGTTCAGACCTCGAGGGCTAATTCTGTTTCGATGATAAAAACCCATCTGTTTCCACCGAAAAACCTTTCAGGGGATCGTTTGCAACAGTTTGGAACCATTTTTGAGTGAACTGCAGAACGTCAGATTTTTGCTGAAATTGTGACCGCGCGGCTTAGGGATTTTTTTAAAAAAAGTTATTCAGACCTTGTGGGAAAATTCTTTTTCAATGATAAAAACCCATCTGTTTCCACCAAAAAACCTTTCAGGGGATCGTTTGCAACACTTTGGTACCATTTTTGAGTGAATTGCAGAACGTCATATTTTTGCTGAAATTGTGACCACGCGGCTTAGGGATTTTTTCAAAAAAAAGTTGTTCAGACCTCGAGGGCTAATTCTTTTTCAATGATAAAAACCCATCTGTTTCCACCGAAAAACCTTTCAGGGGATCGTTTGCAACAGTTTGGTACCATTTTTGAGTGAATTGCAGAACGTCATATATTTGCTGAAATTGTGACCGCGCGGCTTAGGTATTTTTTTTTCAAAAAGTTATTCAGACCATGCGGGAAAATTCTTTTTCAATGATAAAAACCCACCTGTTTCCACCGAAAAACCTTTCAGGGGATCGTTTGCAACACTTTGGTACCATTTTTGAGTGAATTGCAGAACGTCATATTTTTGCTGAAATTGTGACCACGCGGCTTAGGGATTTTTTCAAAAAAAAGTTGTTCAGACCTCGAGGGCTTATTCTTTTTCAAAGATAAAAACCCATCTGTTTCCACCAAAAAACCTTTCAGGGGATCGTTTGCAACACTTTGGTACCATTTTTGAGTGAATTGCAGAACGTCATATTTTTGCTGAAATTGTGACCGCGCGGCTTAGGGATTTTTTCAAAAAAAAGTTGTTCAGACCTCGAGGGCTAATTCTTTTTCAATGATAAAAACCCATCTGTTTCCACCAAAAAACCTTTCAGGGGATCGTTTGCAACAGTTTGGTACCATTTTTGAGTGAACTGCAGAACGTCATATATTTGCTGAAATTGTGACCGCGCGGCTTAGGGGTTTTTTCAAAAAAAAGTTGTTCAAACCTCGAGGGCTAATTCTGTTTCGATGATAAAAACCCATCTGTTTCCACCGAAAAACCTTTCAGGGGATCGTTTGCAACAGTCTGGAACCATTTTTGAGTGAACTGCAGAACGTCAGATTTTTGCTGAAATTGTGACCGCGCGGCTTAGGTATTTTTTTAAAAAAAGTTAGTGAGACCTTGCGGGAAAATTCTTTTTCAATGATAAAAACCCATCTGTTTCCACCAAAAAACCTTTCAGGGGATCGTTTGCAACACTTTGGTTCCATTTTTGAGTGAATTGCAGAACGTCATATTTTTGCTGAAATTGTGACCGCGCGGCTTAGGGATTTTTTCAAAAAAAAGTTGTTCAGACCTCGAGGGCTAATTCTTTTTCAATGATAAAAACCCATCTGTTTCCACCGAAAAACCTTTCAGGGGATCGTTTGCAACAGTCTGGAACCATTTTTGAGTGAACTGCAGAACGTCAGATTTTTGCTGAAATTGTGACCGCGCGGCTTAGGTATTTTTTTAAAAAAAGTTAGTGAGACCTTGCGGGAAAATTCTTTTTCAATGATAAAAACCCATCTGTTTCCACCGAAAAACCTTTCAGGGGATCGTTTCCAACCGTTTGGCACCATTTTTGAGTGAATTGCAGAACGTCAGATTTTTGCTGAAATTGTGACCGCGCGGCTTAGGGATTTTTTCAAAAAAAAGTTGTTCAGACCTCGAGGGCTAATTCTTTTTCAATGATAAAAACCCATCTGTTTCCACCGAAAAACCTTTCAGGGGATCGTTTGCAACAGTTTGGAACCATTTTTGAGTGAATTGCAGAACGTCAGATTTTTGCTGAAATTGTGACCGCGCGGCTTAGGGATTTTTTCAAAAAAAAGTTGTTCAGACCTCGAGGGCTAATTCTTTTTCAATGATAAAAACCCATCTGTTTCCACCGAAAAACCTTTCAGGGGATCGTTTGCAACAGTTTGGTACCATTTTTGAGTGAATTGCAGAACGTCATATATTTGCTGAAATTGTGACCGCGCGGCTTAGGGATTTTTTTTAAAAAAAGTTGTTCAGACCTCGAGGGCTAAGTCTTTTTCAATGATAAAAACCCATCTGTTTCCACCGAAAAACCTTTCAGGGGATCGTTTGCAACAGTTTGGTACTATTTTTGAGTGAATTGCAGAACGTAATATTTTTGCTGAAATTGTGACCGCGCGGGTTAGGGATTTTTTCAAAAAAAAGTTGTTCAGACCTCGAGGGCTAATTCTTTTTCAATTATAAAAACCCATCTGTTTCCACCGAAAAACCTTTCAGGGGATCGTTTGCAACACTTTGGTACCATTTTTGAGTGAATTGCAGAACGTCATATATTTGCTGAAATTGTGACCGCGCGGCTTAGGGATTTTTTCAAAAAAAAGTTGTTCAGACCTCGAGGGCTAATTCTGTTTCGATGATAAAAACCCATCTGTTTCCACCGAAAAACCTTTCAGGGGATCGTTTGCAACAGTTTGGAACCATTTTTGAGTGAACTGCAGAAAGTCAGATTTTTGCTGAAATTGTGACCACGCGGCTTAGGTATTTTTTTTCCAAAAAGTTATTCAGACCTTGCGGGAAAATTCTTTTTCAATGATAAAAACCCATCTGTTTCCACCGAAAAACCTTTCAGGGGATCGTTTGCAACCGTTTGGCACCATTTTTGAGTGAATTGCAGAACGTCAGATTTTTGCTGAAATTGTGACCGCGCGGCTTAGGGATTTTTTCAAAAAAAAGTTGTTCAGACCTCGAAGGCTAAGTCTTTTTCAATGATAAAAACCCATCTGTTTCCACCGAAAAACCTTTCAGGGGATCGTTTGCAACAGTTTGGCACCATTTTTGAGTGAATTGCAGAACGTCATATTTTTGCTGAAATTGTGACCGCGCGGCTTAGGGATTTTTTCAAAAAAAAGTTGTTCAGACCTCGAGGGCTAATTCTGTTTCGATGATAAAAACCCATCTGTTTTCACCGAAAAACCTTTCAGGGGATCGTTTGCAACAGTTTGGAACCATTTTTGAGTGAATTGCAGAACGTCAGATTTTTGCAGAAATTGTGACCGCGCGACTTAGGTATTTTTTCAAAAAAAGTTATTCAGACCTTGCGGGAAAATTCGTTTTCAATGATAAAAACCCATCTGTTTCCACCGAAAAACCTTTCAGGGGATCGTTTGCAACAGTTTGGCACCATTTTTGAGTGAATTGCAGAACGTCAGATTTTTGCTGAAATTGTGACCGCGCGGCTTAGGGATTTTTTCAAAAAAAAGTTGTTCAGAACTCGAGGGCTAATTCTTTTTCAATGATAAAAACCCATCTGTTTCCACCGAAAAACCTTTCAGGGGATCGTTTGCAACACTTTGGAACCATTTTTGAGTGAATTGCAGAACGTCATATTTTTGCTGAAATTGTGACCGCGCGGCTTAGGGATTTTTTCAAAAAAAAGTTGTTCAGACCTCGAGGGCTAATTCTGTTTCGATGATAAAAACCCATCTGTTTCCACCGAAAAACCTTTCAGGGGATCGTTTGCAACAGTTTGGAACCATTTTTGAGTGAACTGCAGAACGTCAGATTTTTGCTGAAATTGTGACCGCGCGGCTTAGGTATTTTTTTAAAAAAAGTTATTCAGACCTTGTGGGAAAATTCTTTTTCAATGATAAAAACCCATCTGTTTCCACCAAAAAACCTTTCAGGGGATCGTTTGCAACAGTTTGGTACCATTTTTGAGTGAATTGCAGAACGTCATATATTTGCTGAAATTGTGACCGCGCGGCTTAGGTATTTTTTTTTCAAAAAGTTATTCAGACCATGCGGGAAAATTCTTTTTCAATTATAAAAACCCATCTGTTTCCACCGAAAAACCTTTCAGGGGATCGTTTGCAACACTTTGGTACCATTTTTGAGTGAATTGCAGAACGTCATATATTTGCTGAAATTGTGACCGCGCGGCTTAGGGATTTTTTCAAAAAAAAGTTGTTCAGACCTCGAGGGCTAATTCTGTTTCGATGATAAAAACCCATCTGTTTCCACCGAAAAACCTTTCAGGGGATCGTTTGCAACAGTTTGGAACCATTTTTGAGTGAACTGCAGAAAGTCAGATTTTTGCTGAAATTGTGACCACGCGGCTTAGGTATTTTTTTTTCAAAAAGTTATTCAGACCTTGCGGGAAAATTCTTTTTCAATGATAAAAACCCATCTGTTTCCACCGAAAAACCTTTCAGGGGATCGTTTGCAACCGTTTGGCACCATTTTTGAGTGAATTGCAGAACGTCAGATTTTTGCTGAAATTGTGACCGCGCGGCTTAGGGATTTTTTCAAAAAAAAGTTGTTCAGACCTCGAAGGCTAAGTCTTTTTCAATGATAAAAACCCATCTGTTTCCACCGAAAAACCTTTCAGGGGATCGTTTGCAACAGTTTGGCACCATTTTTGAGTGAATTGCAGAACGTCATATTTTTGCTGAAATTGTGACCGCGCGGCTTAGGGATTTTTTCAAAAAAAAGTTGTTCAGACCTCGAGGGCTAATTCTTTTTCAATGATAAAAACCCATCTGTTTCCACCGAAAAACCTTTCAGGGGATCGTTTGCAACAGTTTGGTACCATTTTTGAGTGAATTGCAGAACGTCATATATTTGCTGAAATTGTGACCGCGCGGCTTAGGGATTTTTTCAAAAAAAAGTTGTTCAGACCTCGAGGGCTAATTCTGTTTCGATGATAAAAACCCATCTGTTTCCACCGAAAAACCTTTCAGGGGATCGTTTGCAACAGTTTGGAACCATTTTTGAGTGAACTGCAGAACGTCAGATTTTTGCTGAAATTGTGACCGCGCGGCTTAGGTATTTTTTTAAAAAAAGTTATTCAGACCTTGTGGGAAAATTCTTTTTCAATGATAAAAACCCATCTGTTTCCACCAAAAAACCTTTCAGGGGATCGTTTGCAACACTTTGGTACCATTTTTGAGTGAATTGCAGAACGTCATATTTTTGCTGAAATTGTGACCGCGCGGCTTAGGGATTTTTTCAAAAAAAAGTTGTTCAGACCTCGAGGGCTAATTCTTTTTCAATGATAAAAACCCATCTGTTTCCACCGAAAAACCTTTCAGGGGATCGTTTGCAACAGTTTGGTACCATTTTTGAGTGAATTGCAGAACGTCATATATTTGCTGAAATTGTGACCGCGCGGCTTAGGGATTTTTTTTTTAAAAAAGTTGTTCAGACCTCGAGGGCTAATTCTTTTTCAATGATAAAAACCCATCTGTTTCCACCGAAAAACCTTTCAGGGGATCGTTTGCAACAGTTTGGTACCATTTTTGAGTGAATTGCAGAACGTCATATTTTTGCTGAAATTGTGACCGCGCGGGTTAGGGATTTTTTCAAAAAAAAGGTTGTTCAGACCTCGAGGGCTAATTCTTTTTCAATGATAAAAACCCATCTGTTTCCACCGAAAAACCTTTCAGGGGATCGTTTGCAACAGTTTGGCACCATTTTTGAGTGAACTGCAGAACGTCAGATTTTTGCTGAAATTGTGACCGCGCGGCTTAGGTATTTTTTCAAAAAAAGTTATTCAGACCTTGCGGGAAAATTCTTTTTCAATGATAAAAACCCATCTGTTTCCACCGAAAAACCTTTCAGGGGATCGTTTGCAACACTTTGGAACCATTTTTGAGGGAATTGTAGAACTTCAGATTTTTGCTGAAATTGTGACCGCGCGGCTTAGGGATTTTTTCAAAAAAAAGTTGTTCAGACCTCGAGGGCTAATTCTTTTTCAATGATAAAAACCCATCTGTTTCCACCGAAAAACCTTTCAGGGGATCGTTTGCAACAGTTTGGTACCATTTTTGAGTGAATTGCAGAACGTCATATATTTGCTGAAATTGTGACCGCGCGGCTTAGGGATTTTTTTTTAAAAAAGTTGTTCAGACCTCGAGGGCTAAGTCTTTTTCAATGATAAAAACCCATCTGTTTCCACCGAAAAACCTTTCAGGGGATCGTTTGCAACAGTTTGGTACCATTTTTGAGTGAATTGCAGAACGTAATATTTTTGCTGAAATTGTGACCGCGCGGGTTAGGGATTTTTTCAAAAAAAAGTTGTTCAGACCTCGAGGGCTAATTCTTTTTCAATTATAAAAACCCATCTGTTTCCACCGAAAAACCTTTCAGGGGATCGTTTGCAACACTTTGGTACCATTTTTGAGTGAATTGCAGAACGTCATATATTTGCTGAAATTGTGACCGCGCGGCTTAGGGATTTTTTCAAAAAAAAGTTGTTCAGACCTCGAGGGCTAATTCTGTTTCGATGATAAAAACCCATCTGTTTCCACCGAAAAACCATTCAGGGGATCGTTTGCAACAGTTTGGAACCATTTTTGAGTGAACTGCAGAAAGTCAGATTTTTGCTGAAATTGTGACCGCGCGGCTTAGGTATTTTTTTAAAAAAAGTTATTCAGACCTTGTGGGAAAATTCTTTTTCAATGATAAAAACCCATCTGTTTCCACCAAAAAACCTTTCAGGGGATCGTTTGCAACAGTTTGGTACCATTTTTGAGTGAATTGCAGAACGTCAGATTTTTGCTGAAATTGTGACCGCGCGGCTTAGGTATTTTTTTAAAAAAAGTTAGTGAGACCTTGCGGGAAAATTCTTTTTCAATGATAAAAACCCATCTGTTTCCACCGAAAAACCTTTCAGGGGATCGTTTCCAACCGTTTGGCACCATTTTTGAGTGAATTGCAGAACGTCAGATTTTTGCTGAAATTGTGACCGCGCGGCTTAGGGATTTTTTCAAAAAAAAGTTGTTCAGACCTCGAGGGCTAATTCTTTTTCAATGATAAAAACCCATCTGTTTCCACCGAAAAACCTTTCAGGGGATCGTTTGCAACAGTTTGGAACCATTTTTGAGTGAATTGCAGAACGTCAGATTTTTGCTGAAATTGTGACCGCGCGGCTTAGGGATTTTTTCAAAAAAAAGTTGTTCAGACCTCGAGGGCTAATTCTTTTTCAATGATAAAAACCCATCTGTTTCCACCGAAAAACCTTTCAGGGGATCGTTTGCAACAGTTTGGTACCATTTTTGAGTGAATTGCAGAACGTCATATATTTGCTGAAATTGTGACCGCGCGGCTTAGGGATTTTTTTAAAAAAAAGTTGTTCAGACCTCGAGGGCTAAGTCTTTTTCAATGATAAAAACCCATCTGTTTCCACCGAAAAACCTTTCAGGGGATCGTTTGCAACAGTTTGGTACTATTTTTGAGTGAATTGCAGAACGTAATATTTTTGCTGAAATTGTGACCGCGCGGGTTAGGGATTTTTTCAAAAAAAAGTTGTTCAGACCTCGAGGGCTAATTCTTTTTCAATTATAAAAACCCATCTGTTTCCACCGAAAAACCTTTCAGGGGATCGTTTGCAACACTTTGGTACCATTTTTGAGTGAATTGCAGAACGTCATATATTTGCTGAAATTGTGACCGCGCGGCTTAGGGATTTTTTCAAAAAAAAGTTGTTCAGACCTCGAGGGCTAATTCTGTTTCGATGATAAAAACCCATCTGTTTCCACCGAAAAACCTTTCAGGGGATCGTTTGCAACAGTTTGGAACCATTTTTGAGTGAACTGCAGAAAGTCAGATTTTTGCTGAAATTGTGACCACGCGGCTTAGGTATTTTTTTTCCAAAAAGTTATTCAGACCTTGCGGGAAAATTCTTTTTCAATGATAAAAACCCATCTGTTTCCACCGAAAAACCTTTCAGGGGATCGTTTGCAACCGTTTGGCACCATTTTTGAGTGAATTGCAGAACGTCAGATTTTTGCTGAAATTGTGACCGCGCGGCTTAGGGATTTTTTCAAAAAAAAGTTGTTCAGACCTCGAAGGCTAAGTCTTTTTCAATGATAAAAACCCATCTGTTTCCACCGAAAAACCTTTCAGGGGATCGTTTGCAACAGTTTGGCACCATTTTTGAGTGAATTGCAGAACGTCATATTTTTGCTGAAATTGTGACCGCGCGGCTTAGGGATTTTTTCAAAAAAAAGTTGTTCAGACCTCGAGGGCTAATTCTGTTTCGATGATAAAAACCCATCTGTTTTCACCGAAAAACCTTTCAGGGGATCGTTTGCAACAGTTTGGAACCATTTTTGAGTGAATTGCAGAACGTCAGATTTTTGCAGAAATTGTGACCGCGCGACTTAGGTATTTTTTCAAAAAAAGTTATTCAGACCTTGCGGGAAAATTCGTTTTCAATGATAAAAACCCATCTGTTTCCACCGAAAAACCTTTCAGGGGATCGTTTGCAACAGTTTGGCACCATTTTTGAGTGAATTGCAGAACGTCAGATTTTTGCTGAAATTGTGACCGCGCGGCTTAGGGATTTTTTCAAAAAAAAGTTGTTCAGAACTCGAGGGCTAATTCTTTTTCAATGATAAAAACCCATCTGTTTCCACCGAAAAACCTTTCAGGGGATCGTTTGCAACACTTTGGAACCATTTTTGAGTGAATTGCAGAACGTCATATTTTTGCTGAAATTGTGACCGCGCGGCTTAGGGATTTTTTCAAAAAAAAGTTGTTCAGACCTCGAGGGCTAATTCTGTTTCGATGATAAAAACCCATCTGTTTCCACCGAAAAACCTTTCAGGGGATCGTTTGCAACAGTTTGGAACCATTTTTGAGTGAACTGCAGAACGTCAGATTTTTGCTGAAATTGTGACCGCGCGGCTTAGGTATTTTTTTAAAAAAAGTTATTCAGACCTTGTGGGAAAATTCTTTTTCAATGATAAAAACCCATCTGTTTCCACCAAAAAACCTTTCAGGGGATCGTTTGCAACAGTTTGGTACCATTTTTGAGTGAATTGCAGAACGTCATATATTTGCTGAAATTGTGACCGCGCGGCTTAGGTATTTTTTTTTCAAAAAGTTATTCAGACCATGCGGGAAAATTCTTTTTCAATTATAAAAACCCATCTGTTTCCACCGAAAAACCTTTCAGGGGATCGTTTGCAACACTTTGGTACCATTTTTGAGTGAATTGCAGAACGTCATATATTTGCTGAAATTGTGACCGCGCGGCTTAGGGATTTTTTCAAAAAAAAGTTGTTCAGACCTCGAGGGCTAATTCTGTTTCGATGATAAAAACCCATCTGTTTCCACCGAAAAACCTTTCAGGGGATCGTTTGCAACAGTTTGGAACCATTTTTGAGTGAACTGCAGAAAGTCAGATTTTTGCTGAAATTGTGACCACGCGGCTTAGGTATTTTTTTTTCAAAAAGTTATTCAGACCTTGCGGGAAAATTCTTTTTCAATGATAAAAACCCATCTGTTTCCACCGAAAAACCTTTCAGGGGATCGTTTGCAACCGTTTGGCACCATTTTTGAGTGAATTGCAGAACGTCAGATTTTTGCTGAAATTGTGACCGCGCGGCTTAGGGATTTTTTCAAAAAAAAGTTGTTCAGACCTCGAAGGCTAAGTCTTTTTCAATGATAAAAACCCATCTGTTTCCACCGAAAAACCTTTCAGGGGATCGTTTGCAACAGTTTGGCACCATTTTTGAGTGAATTGCAGAACGTCATATTTTTGCTGAAATTGTGACCGCGCGGCTTAGGGATTTTTTCAAAAAAAAGTTGTTCAGACCTCGAGGGCTAATTCTTTTTCAATGATAAAAACCCATCTGTTTCCACCGAAAAACCTTTCAGGGGATCGTTTGCAACAGTTTGGTACCATTTTTGAGTGAATTGCAGAACGTCATATATTTGCTGAAATTGTGACCGCGCGGCTTAGGGATTTTTTCAAAAAAAAGTTGTTCAGACCTCGAGGGCTAATTCTGTTTCGATGATAAAAACCCATCTGTTTCCACCGAAAAACCTTTCAGGGGATCGTTTGCAACAGTTTGGAACCATTTTTGAGTGAACTGCAGAACGTCAGATTTTTGCTGAAATTGTGACCGCGCGGCTTAGGTATTTTTTTAAAAAAAGTTATTCAGACCTTGTGGGAAAATTCTTTTTCAATGATAAAAACCCATCTGTTTCCACCAAAAAACCTTTCAGGGGATCGTTTGCAACACTTTGGTACCATTTTTGAGTGAATTGCAGAACGTCATATTTTTGCTGAAATTGTGACCGCGCGGCTTAGGGATTTTTTCAAAAAAAAGTTGTTCAGACCTCGAGGGCTAATTCTTTTTCAATGATAAAAACCCATCTGTTTCCACCGAAAAACCTTTCAGGGGATCGTTTGCAACAGTTTGGTACCATTTTTGAGTGAATTGCAGAACGTCATATATTTGCTGAAATTGTGACCGCGCGGCTTAGGGATTTTTTTTTTAAAAAAGTTGTTCAGACCTCGAGGGCTAATTCTTTTTCAATGATAAAAACCCATCTGTTTCCACCGAAAAACCTTTCAGGGGATCGTTTGCAACAGTTTGGTACCATTTTTGAGTGAATTGCAGAACGTCATATTTTTGCTGAAATTGTGACCGCGCGGGTTAGGGATTTTTTCAAAAAAAAGTTGTTCAGACCTCGAGGGCTAATTCTTTTTCAATGATAAAAACCCATCTGTTTCCACCGAAAAACCTTTCAGGGGATCGTTTGCAACACTTTGGTACCATTTTTGAGTGAATTGCAGAACGTCATATTTTTGCTGAAATTGTGACCGCGCGGCTTAGGGATTTTTTCAAAAAAAAGGTTGTTCAGACCTCGAGGGCTAATTCTTTTTCAATGATAAAAACCCATCTGTTTCCACCGAAAAACCTTTCAGGGGATCGTTTGCAACAGTTTGGCACCATTTTTGAGTGAACTGCAGAACGTCAGATTTTTGCTGAAATTGTGACCGCGCGGCTTAGGTATTTTTTCAAAAAAAGTTATTCAGACCTTGCGGGAAAATTCTTTTTCAATGATAAAAACCCATCTGTTTCCACCGAAAAACCTTTCAGGGGATCGTTTGCAACACTTTGGAACCATTTTTGAGGGAATTGCAGAACTTCAGATTTTTGCTGAAATTGTGACCGCGCGGCTTAGGGATTTTTTCAAAAAAAAGTTGTTCAGACCTCGAGGGCTAATTCTTTTTCAATGATAAAAACCCATCTGTTTCCACCGAAAAACCTTTCAGGGGATCGTTTGCAACAGTTTGGTACCATTTTTGAGTGAATTGCAGAACGTCATATATTTGCTGAAATTGTGACCGCGCGGCTTAGGGATTTTTTTTAAAAAAAGTTGTTCAGACCTCGAGGGCTAAGTCTTTTTCAATGATAAAAACCCATCTGTTTCCACCGAAAAACCTTTCAGGGGATCGTTTGCAACAGTTTGGTACCATTTTTGAGTGAATTGCAGAACGTAATATTTTTGCTGAAATTGTGACCGCGCGGGTTAGGGATTTTTTCAAAAAAAAGTTGTTCAGACCTCGAGGGCTAATTCTTTTTCAATTATAAAAACCCATCTGTTTCCACCGAAAAACCTTTCAGGGGATCGTTTGCAACACTTTGGTACCATTTTTGAGTGAATTGCAGAACGTCATATATTTGCTGAAATTGTGACCGCGCGGCTTAGGGATTTTTTCAAAAAAAAGTTGTTCAGACCTCGAGGGCTAATTCTGTTTCGATGATAAAAACCCATCTGTTTCCACCGAAAAACCATTCAGGGGATCGTTTGCAACAGTTTGGAACCATTTTTGAGTGAACTGCAGAAAGTCAGATTTTTGCTGAAATTGTGACCACGCGGCTTAGGTATTTTTTTTTCAAAAAGTTATTCAGACCTTGCGGGAAAATTCTTTTTCAATGATAAAAACCCATCTGTTTCCACCGAAAAACCTTTCAGGGGATCGTTTGCAACCGTTTGGCACCATTTTTGAGTGAATTGCAGAACGTCAGATTTTTGCTGAAATTGTGACCGCGCGGCTTAGGGATTTTTTCAAAAAAAAGTTGTTCAGACCTCGAAGGCTAAGTCTTTTTCAATGATAAAAACCCATCTGCTTCCACCGAAAAACCTTTCAGGGGATCGTTTGCAACAGTTTGGCACCATTTTTGAGTGAATTGCAGAACGTCATATTTTTGCTGAAATTGTGACCGCGCGGCTTAGGGATTTTTTCAAAAAAAAGTTGTTCAGAACTCGAGGGCTAATTCTTTTTCAATGATAAAAACCCATCTGTTTCCACCGAAAAACCTTTCAGGGGATCGTTTGCAACACTTTGGAACCATTTTTGAGTGAATTGCAGAACGTCATATTTTTGCTGAAATTGTGACCGCGCGGCTTAGGGATTTTTTCAAAAAAAAGTTGTTCAGACCTCGAGGGCTAATTCTTTTTCAATGATAAAAACCCATCTGTTTCCACCGAAAAACCTTTCAGGGGATCGTTTGCAACAGTTTGGTACCATTTTTGAGTGAATTGCAGAACGTCATATATTTGCTGAAATTGTGACCGCGCGGCTTAGGGATTTTTTCAAAAAAAAGTTGTTCAGACCTCGAGGGCTAATTCTGTTTCGATGATAAAAACCCATCTGTTTCCACCGAAAAACCTTTCAGGGGATCGTTTGCAACAGTTTGGAACCATTTTTGAGTGAACTGCAGAACGTCAGATTTTTGCTGAAATTGTGACCGCGCGGCTTAGGTATTTTTTTAAAAAAAGTTATTCAGACCTTGTGGGAAAATTCTTTTTCAATGATAAAAACCCATCTGTTTCCACCAAAAAACCTTTCAGGGGATCGTTTGCAACACTTTGGTACCATTTTTGAGTGAATTGCAGAACGTCATATTTTTGCTGAAATTGTGACCGCGCGGCTTAGGGATTTTTTCAAAAAAAAGTTGTTCAGACCTCGAGGGCTAATTCTTTTTCAATGATAAAAACCCATCTGTTTCCACCGAAAAACCTTTCAGGGGATCGTTTGCAACAGTTTGGTACCATTTTTGAGTGAATTGCAGAACGTCATATATTTGCTGAAATTGTGACCGCGCGGCTTAGGGATTTTTTTTAAAAAAAAGTTGTTCAGACCTCGAGGGCTAATTCTTTTTCAATGATAAAAACCCATCTGTTTCCACCGAAAAACCTTTCAGGGGATCGTTTGCAACAGTTTGGTACCATTTTTGAGTGAATTGCAGAACGTCATATTTTTGCTGAAATTGTGACCGCGCGGGTTAGGGATTTTTTCAAAAAAAAGTTGTTCAGACCTCGAGGGCTAATTCTTTTTCAATGATAAAAACCCATCTGTTTCCACCGAAAAACCTTTCAGGGGATCGTTTGCAACACTTTGGTACCATTTTTGAGTGAATTGCAGAACGTCATATTTTTGCTGAAATTGTGACCGCGCGGCTTAGGGATTTTTTCAAAAAAAAGGTTGTTCAGACCTCGAGGGCTAATTCTTTTTCAATGATAAAAACCCATCTGTTTCCACCGAAAAACCTTTCAGGGGATCGTTTGCAACAGTTTGGCACCATTTTTGAGTGAACTGCAGAACGTCAGATTTTTGCTGAAATTGTGACCGCGCGGCTTAGGTATTTTTTCAAAAAAAGTTATTCAGACCTTGCGGGAAAATTCTTTTTCAATGATAAAAACCCATCTGTTTCCACCGAAAAACCTTTCAGGGGATCGTTTGCAACACTTTGGAACCATTTTTGAGGGAATTGCAGAACTTCAGATTTTTGCTGAAATTGTGACCGCGCGGCTTAGGGATTTTTTCAAAAAAAAGTTGTTCAGACCTCGAGGGCTAATTCTTTTTCAATGATAAAAACCCATCTGTTTCCACCGAAAAACCTTTCAGGGGATCGTTTGCAACAGTTTGGTACCATTTTTGAGTGAATTGCAGAACGTCATATATTTGCTGAAATTGTGACCGCGCGGCTTAGGGATTTTTTTTAAAAAAAGTTGTTCAGACCTCGAGGGCTAAGTCTTTTTCAATGATAAAAACCCATCTGTTTCCACCGAAAAACCTTTCAGGGGATCGTTTGCAACAGTTTGGTACCATTTTTGAGTGAATTGCAGAACGTAATATTTTTGCTGAAATTGTGACCGCGCGGGTTAGGGATTTTTTCAAAAAAAAGTTGTTCAGACCTCGAGGGCTAATTCTTTTTCAATTATAAAAACCCATCTGTTTCCACCGAAAAACCTTTCAGGGGATCGTTTGCAACACTTTGGTACCATTTTTGAGTGAATTGCAGAACGTCATATTTTTGCTGAAATTGTGACCGCGCGGCTTAGGGATTTTTTCAAAAAAAAGTTGTTCAGACCTCGAGGGCTAATTCTGTTTCGATGATAAAAACCCATCTGTTTCCACCGAAAAACCATTCAGGGGATCGTTTGCAACAGTTTGGAACCATTTTTGAGTGAACTGCAGAAAGTCAGATTTTTGCTGAAATTGTGACCACGCGGCTTAGGTATTTTTTTTTCAAAAAGTTATTCAGACCTTGCGGGAAAATTCTTTTTCAATGATAAAAACCCATCTGTTTCCACCGAAAAACCTTTCAGGGGATCGTTTGCAACCGTTTGGCACCATTTTTGAGTGAATTGCAGAACGTCAGATTTTTGCTGAAATTGTGACCGCGCGGCTTAGGGATTTTTTCAAAAAAAAGTTGTTCAGACCTCGAAGGCTAAGTCTTTTTCAATGATAAAAACCCATCTGTTTCCACCGAAAAACCTTTCAGGGGATCGTTTGCAACAGTTTGGCACCATTTTTGAGTGAATTGCAGAACGTCATATTTTTGCTGAAATTGTGACCGCGCGGCTTAGGGATTTTTTCAAAAAAAAGTTGTTCAGACCTCGAGGGCTAATTCTGTTTCGATGATAAAAACCCATCTGTTTTCACCGAAAAACCTTTCAGGGGATCGTTTGCAACACTTTGGTACCATTTTTGAGTGAATTGCAGAACGTCATATTTTTGCTGAAATTGTGACCGCGCGGCTTAGGGATTTTTTCAAAAAAAAGGTTGTTCAGACCACGAGGGCTAATTCTTTTTCAATGATAAAAACCCATCTGTTTCCACCGAAAAACCTTTCAGGGGATCGTTTGCAACAGTTTGGCACCATTTTTGAGTGAACTGCAGAACGTCAGATTTTTGCTGAAATTGTGACCGCGCGGCTTAGGTATTTTTTCAAAAAAAGTTATTCAGACCTTGCGGGAAAATTCTTTTTCAATGATAAAAACCCATCTGTTTCCACCGAAAAACCTTTCAGGGGATCGTTTGCAACACTTTGGAACCATTTTTGAGGGAATTGCAGAACTTCAGATTTTTGCTGAAATTGTGACCGCGCGGCTTAGGGATTTTTTCAAAAAAAAGTTGTTCAGACCTCGAGGGCTAATTCTTTTTCAATGATAAAAACCCATCTGTTTCCACCGAAAAACCTTTCAGGGGATCGTTTGCAACAGTTTGGTACCATTTTTGAGTGAATTGCAGAACGTAATATTTTTGCTGAAATTGTGACCGCGCGGGTTAGGGATTTTTTCAAAAAAAAGTTGTTCAGACCTCGAGGGCTAATTCTTTTTCAATTATAAAAACCCATCTGTTTCCACCGAAAAACCTTTCAGGGGATCGTTTGCAACACTTTGGTACCATTTTTGAGTGAATTGCAGAACGTCATATATTTGCTGAAATTGTGACCGCGCGGCTTAGGGATTTTTTCAAAAAAAAGTTGTTCAGACCTCGAGGGCTAATTCTGTTTCGATGATAAAAACCCATCTGTTTCCACCGAAAAACCTTTCAGGGGATCGTTTGCAACAGTTTGGAACCATTTTTGAGTGAACTGCAGAAAGTCAGATTTTTGCTGAAATTGTGACCACGCGGCTTAGGTATTTTTTTTTCAAAAAGTTATTCAGACCTTGCGGGAAAATTCTTTTTCAATGATAAAAACCCATCTGTTTCCACCGAAAAACCTTTCAGGGGATCGTTTGCAACCGTTTGGCACCATTTTTGAGTGAATTGCAGAACGTCAGATTTTTGCTGAAATTGTGACCGCGCGGCTTAGGGATTTTTTCAAAAAAAAGTTGTTCAGACCTCGAAGGCTAAGTCTTTTTCAATGATAAAAACCCATCTGTTTCCACCGAAAAACCTTTCAGGGGATCGTTTGCAACAGTTTGGCACCATTTTTGAGTGAATTGCAGAACGTCATATTTTTGCTGAAATTGTGACCGCGCGGCTTAGGGATTTTTTCAAAAAAAAGTTGTTCAGACCTCGAGGGCTAATTCTGTTTCGATGATAAAAACCCATCTGTTTTCACCGAAAAACCTTTCAGGGGATCGTTTGCAACAGTTTGGAACCATTTTTGAGTGAATTGCAGAACGTCAGATTTTTGCAGAAATTGTGACCGCGCGACTTAGGTATTTTTTCAAAAAAAGTTATTCAGACCTTGCGGGAAAATTCGTTTTCAATGATAAAAACCCATCTGTTTCCACCGAAAAACCTTTCAGGGGATCGTTTGCAACAGTTTGGCACCATTTTTGAGTGAATTGCAGAACGTCAGATTTTTGCTGAAATTGTGACCGCGCGGCTTAGGGATTTTTTCAAAAAAAAGTTGTTCAGAACTCGAGGGCTAATTCTTTTTCAATGATAAAAACCCATCTGTTTCCACCGAAAAACCTTTCAGGGGATCGTTTGCAACACTTTGGAACCATTTTTGAGTGAATTGCAGAACGTCATATTTTTGCTGAAATTGTGACCGCGCGGCTTAGGGATTTTTTCAAAAAAAAGTTGTTCAGACCTCGAGGGCTAATTCTGTTTCGATGATAAAAACCCATCTGTTTCCACCGAAAAACCTTTCAGGGGATCGTTTGCAACAGTTTGGAACCATTTTTGAGTGAACTGCAGAACGTCAGATTTTTGCTGAAATTGTGACCGCGCGGCTTAGGTATTTTTTTAAAAAAAGTTATTCAGACCTTGTGGGAAAATTCTTTTTCAATGATAAAAACCCATCTGTTTCCACCAAAAAACCTTTCAGGGGATCGTTTGCAACACTTTGGTACCATTTTTGAGTGAATTGCAGAACGTCATATTTTTGCTGAAATTGTGACCACGCGGCTTAGGGATTTTTTCAAAAAAAAGTTGTTCAGACCTCGAGGGCTAATTCTTTTTCAATGATAAAAACCCATCTGTTTCCACCGAAAAACCTTTCAGGGGATCGTTTGCAACAGTTTGGTACCATTTTTGAGTGAATTGCAGAACGTCATATATTTGCTGAAATTGTGACCGCGCGGCTTAGGTATTTTTTTTTCAAAAAGTTATTCAGACCATGCGGGAAAATTCTTTTTCAATGATAAAAACCCATCTGTTTCCACCGAAAAACCTTTCAAGGGATCGTTTGCAACCGTTTGGCACCATTTTTGAGTGAATTGCAGAACGTCAGATTTTTGCTGAAATTGTGACCACGCGGCTTAGGTATTTTTTCAAAAAAAAGTTGTTCAGACCTCGAGGGCTAATTCTTTTTCAATGATAAAAACCCATCTGTTTCCACCAAAAAACCTTTCAGGGGATCGTTTGCAACACTTTGGTACCATTTTTGAGTGAATTGCAGAACGTCATATTTTTGCTGAAATTGTGACTGCGCGGCTTAGGGATTTTTTCAAAAAAAAGTTGTTCAGACCTCGAGGGCTAATTCTTTTTCAATGATAAAAACCCATCTGTTTCCACCAAAAAACCTTTCAGGGGATCGTTTACAACAGTTTGGTACCATTTTTGAGTGAACTGCAGAACGTCATATATTTGCTGAAATTGTGACCGCGCGGCTTAGGGGTTTTTTCAAAAAAAAGTTGTTCAAACCTCGAGGGCTAATTCTGTTTCGATGATAAAAACCCATCTGTTTCCACCGAAAAACCTTTCAGGGGATCGTTTGCAACAGTCTGGAACCATTTTTGAGTGAACTGCAGAACGTCAGATTTTTGCTGAAATTGTGACCGCGCGGCTTAGGTATTTTTTAAAAAAAAGTTAGTGAGACCTTGCGGGAAAATTCTTTTTCAATGATAAAAACCCATCTGTTTCCACCAAAAAACCTTTCAGGGGATCGTTTGCAACACTTTGGTTCCATTTTTGAGTGAATTGCAGAACGTCATATTTTTGCTGAAATTGTGACCGCGCGGCTTAGGGATTTTTTCAAAAAAAAGTTGTTCAGACCTCGAGGGCTAATTCTGTTTCGATGATAAAAACCCATCTGTTTCCACCGAAAAACCTTTCAGGGGATCGTTTGCAACAGTTTGGTACCATTTTTGAGGGAATTGCAGAACGTCAGATTTTTGCTGAAATTGTGACCGCGCGGCTTAGGGATTTTTTCAAAAAAAAGTTTTTCAGACCTCGAGGGCTAATTCAGTTTCGATGATAAAAACCCATCTGTTTCCACCGAAAAACCTTTCAGGGGATCGTTTGCAACAGTTTGGTACCATTTTTGAGTGAATTGCAGAACGTCATATTTTTGCTGAAATTGTGACCGCGCGGCTTAGGGATTTTTTCAAAAAAAAGTTGTTCAGACCTCGAGGGCTAATTCTTTTTCAATGATAAAAACCCATCTGTTTCCACCGAAAAACCTTTCAGGGGATCGTTTGCAACAGTTTGGTACCATTTTTGAGTGAATTGCAGAACGTCATATTTTTGCTGAAATTGTGACCGCGCGGCTTAGGGATTTTTTCAAAAAAAAGTTGTTCAGACCTCGAGGGCTAATTCTATTTCAATGATAAAAACCCATCTGTTTCCACCGAAAAACCTTTCAGGGGATCGTTTGCAACAGTTTGGCACCATTTTTGAGTGAATTGCAGAACGTCAGATTTTTGCTGAAATTGTGACCGCGCGGCTTAGGGATTTTTTAAAAAAAAGTTATTCAGACCTTGCGGGAAAATTCTTTTCCAATGATAAAAACCCATCTGTTTCCACCAAAAAACCTTTCAGGGGATCGTTTGCAACAGTTTGCCACCATTTTTGAGTGAATTGCAGAACGTCAGATTTTTGCTGAAATTGTGACCGCGCGGCTTAGGGATTTTTTCAAAAAAAAGTTGTTCAGACCTCGAGGGCTAATTCAGTTTCGATGATAAAAACCCATCTGTTTCCACCGAAAAATCTTTCAGGGGATCGTTTGCAACAGTTTGGTACCATTTTTGAGGGAATTGCAGAACGTCAGATTTTTGCTGAAATTGTGACCGCGCGGCTTAGGGATTTTTTCAAAAAAAAGTTGTTCAGACCTCAAGGGCTAATTCTTTTTCAATGATAAAAACCCATCTGTTTCCACCGAAAAACCTTACAGGGGATCGTTTGCAACAGTTTGGTACCATTTTTGAGTGAATTGCAGAACGTCATATATTTGCTGAAATTGTGACCGCGCGGCTTAGGGATTTTTTCAAAAAAAAGTTGTTCAGACCTTGCTTGAAAATTGTTTTTCAATGATAAAACCCATCTGTTTCCACCCAAAAACCTTTCAGGGGATCGTTTGCAACAGTTTGGTACCATTTTTGAGGGAATTGCAGAACGTCATATATTTGCTGAAATTGTGACCGCGTGGCTTAGGGGTTTTTTTTAAAAAAAGTTGTTCAGACCTCGAGGGCTTATTCTGTTTCGATGATAAAAACCCATCTGTTTCCACCGAAGAACCTTTCAGGGGATCGTTTGCAACAGTTTGGAACCATTTTTGAGTGAACTGCAGAACGTCAGATTTTGCTGAAATTGTGACCGCGCGGCATAGGTATTTTTTCAAAAAAAGTTATTCAGACCTTGTGGGAAAATTCTTTTTTAATGATAAAAACCGATCTGTTTCCACCGAAAAACCTTTCAGGGGATCGTTTGCAACAGTTTGGCACCATTTTTGAGTGAATTGCAGAACGTCAGATTTTTGCTGAAATTGTGATCGCGCGGCTTAGGGATTTTTTTTTAAAAAAAAGTTGTTCAAACCTCGAGGGCTAATTCAGTTTCGATGATAAAAACCCATCTGTTTCCACCGAAAAACCTTTCAGGGGATCGTTTGCAACAGTTTGGAACCATTTTTGAGTGAACTGAAGAACGTCAGATTTTTGCTGAAATTGTGACCGCGCGGCTTAGGTATTTTTTCAAAAAAAGTTATTCAGACCTTGCGGGAAAATTCTTTTTCAATGATAAAAACCCATCTGTTTCCACCGAAAAACCTTTCAGGGGATCGTTTGAAACAGTTTGGCACCATATTTGAGTGAATTGCAGAACGTCATATTTTTGCTGAAATTGTGACCGCGCGGCTTAGGGATTTTTTTAAAAAAAAGTTGTTCAGACCTCGAGGGCTAATTCTGTTTCGATGATAAAAACCCATCTGTTTCCACCGAAAAACCTTTCAGGGGATCGTTTCCAACAGTTTGGTACCATTTTTGAGGGAATTGCAGAACGTCAGATTTTTGCTGAAATTGTGACCGCGCGGCTTAGGGATTTTTTCAAAAAAAAGTTGTTCAGACCTCAAGGGCTAATTCTTTTTCAATGATAAAAACCCATCTGTTTCCACCGAAAAACCTTTCAGGGGATCGTTTGCAACAGTTTGGTACCATTTTTGAGTGAATTGCAGAACGTCATATATTTGCTGAAATTGTGACCGCGCGGCTTAGGGATTTTTTCAAAAAAAAGTTGTTCAGACCTCGAGGGCTAATTCTGTTTCGATGATAAAAACCCATCTGTTTCCACCGAAAAACCGTTCAGGGAATCGTTTGCAACAGTTTGGCACCATTTTTGAGTGAACTGCAGAACGTCATATTTTTGCTGAAATTGTGACCGCGCGGCTTAGGGATTTTTTCAAAAAAAAGTTGTTCAGACCTCGAGGGCTAATTCTGTTTCGATGATAAAAACCCATCTGTTTCCACCCAAAAACCTTTCAGGGGATCGTTTGCAACAGTTTGGCACCATTTTTGAGGGAATTGCCGAACGTCATATATTTGCTGAAATTGTGACCGCGCGGCTTAGGGGTTTTTTTTAAAAAAAGTTGTTCAGACCTCGAGGGCTAATTCTGTTTCGATGATAAAAACCCATCTGTTTCCACCGAAGAACCTTTAAGGGGATCGTTTGCAACAGTTTGGAACCATTTTTGAGTGAACTGCAGAACGTCAGATTTTTGCTGAAATTGTGACCGCGCGGCTTAGGTATTTTTTCAAAAAAAAGTTATTCAGACCTTGCGGGAAAATTCTTTTTCAATGATAAAAACCCATCTGTTTCCACCGAAAAACCTTTCAGGGGATCGTTTGCAACAGTTTGGCACCATTTTTGAGTGAATTGCAGAACGTCATATTTTTGCTGAAATTGTGACCGCGCGGCTTAGGGATTTTTTCAAAAAAAAGTTGTTCAGACCTCGAGGGCTAATTCTTTTTCAATGATAAAAACCCATCTGTTTCCACCAAAAAACCTTTCAGGGGATCGTTTACAACAGTTTGGTACCATTTTTGAGTGAACTGCAGAACGTCATATATTTGCTGAAATTGTGACCGCGCGGCTTAGGGGTTTTTTCAAAAAAAAGTTGTTCAAACCTCGAGGGCTAATTCTGTTTCGATGATAAAAACCCATCTGTTTCCACCGAAAAACCTTTCAGGGGATCGTTTGCAACAGTCTGGAACCATTTTTGAGTGAACTGCAGAACGTCAGATTTTTGCTGAAATTGTGACCGCGCGGCTTAGGTATTTTTTAAAAAAAAGTTAGTGAGACCTTGCGGGAAAATTCTTTTTCAATGATAAAAACCCATCTGTTTCCACCAAAAAACCTTTCAGGGGATCGTTTGCAACACTTTGGTTCCATTTTTGAGTGAATTGCAGAACGTCATATTTTTGCTGAAATTGTGACCGCGCGGCTTAGGGATTTTTTCAAAAAAAAGTTGTTCAGACCTCGAGGGCTAATTCTGTTTCGATGATAAAAACCCATCTGTTTCCACCGAAAAACCTTTCAGGGGATCGTTTGCAACAGTTTGGTACCATTTTTGAGGGAATTGCAGAACGTCAGATTTTT